>NC_091287.1:558016450-558316450 GCF_032444005.1 Ranitomeya imitator
ACATTGAGAGGAAAGGGTACATACACCGAGGGGAGAGGGCGCACACACTGAGGGGAGACGGCGCACACACACTGAGGGGAGACGGCGCGGACACTGAGGGGAGAGGGCGCACACACTGAGGGGAGAGGGCGCAGACACTGAGGGGAGAGGGCGCGGACACTGAGGGGAGAGGGCGCACATACTGAGGGGAGAGGGCGCACACACTGAGGGGAGAGGGCGCACACACTGAGGGGAGAGGGCGCACACACTGAGGGGAGAGGGCGTGGACACTGAGGGGAGAGGGCACACACACTGAGAGGAGAGGGCGTGGACACTAAGGGGAGAGGGCGCACATACTGAGGGGAGAGGGCGTGGACACTGAGGGGAGAGGGCGCACACACTGAGGGGAGAGGGCACACACACTGAGGGGAGAGGGCGCACACACTGAGGGGAGAGGGCGCACACACTGAGGGCAGAGGGCGCACACACTGAGGGGAGAGGGCGTGGACACTGAGGGGAGAGGGCACACACACTGAGGGGAGAGGGCGCACACACTGAGGGGAGAGGGCGCACATACTGAGGGGAGAGGGCGTGGACACTGAGGGGAGAGGGCGCACACACTGAGGGGAGAGGGCGTGGACACTGATGGGAGAGGGCGCACACACTGAGGGGAGAGGGCACACACACTGAGGGGAGAGGGCGTGGACACTGATGGGAGAGGGCACACATACTGAGGGGAGAAGGCACACATTCTGAGGGGAGAGGGCGCACACACTGAGGGGAGAGGGCGCACACACTGAGGGGAGAGGGCGTGGACACTGAGGGGAGAGGGCACACACACTGAGGGGAGAGGGCGCACATACTGAGGGGAGAGGGCGTGGACACTGAGGGGAGAGGGCGCACACACTGAGGGGAGAGGGCGTGGACACTAAGGGGAGAGGGCGCACACACTGAGGGGAGAGGGCGTGGACACTGAGGGGAGAGGGCACATACACTGAGGGGAGAGGGCGTGGACACTGAGGGGAGAGGGCGCACACACTGAGGGGAGAGGGCACACACACTGAGGGGAGAGGGCGCACACACTGAGGGGAGAGGGCGCACACACTGAGGGGAGAGGGCGCACACACTGAGGGGAGAGGGCACACACACTGAGGGGAGAGAGCGCACACACTGAGGGGAGAGGGCGCACACACTGAGGAGAGGGCGCACACATACTGAAGGGAGAGGGTGCGGACACTGAGGTGATGGGGAGTAGACATTGAGGTAAGAGGACACATGAATGGACGATTGGTCGCCTGTACGTTGAGAAGAGTGGGAGCACGCCTTGACTGGAGAGAAGTGAGGGAGTATACACTAAGTGGAAGGGGGCACATACATTGAGCAGGTAATGGAATCTCTTACTTGGAGGGGCACATACATTCAGTGGGGGGAGCATACATAATCGCGTGTTTCTATCACTTGGTGCTGCCGCCTGTCACTCACAGTCTCCACACGAGCCGGCCGTCCACTGGGCACAATACGAGTCTCACAGCGGACGCCGGTGCTCCCCGTTCCTCGCACACGGATGTCGTCCACCACAATATTCCGGGACGGGATGGTGAATCCAAACTCCTTCATGTACCTGTCAAGGGTCTCATTTATATTAACAAATCATAAATATGACGGGGGGGACTTTTATTATCTTAAGAACTATTGTTCTCCCATCCTTTGACCGAGTCGCCTTTTTCATCCTTACATTTACTAGAAGAGAAGGAAATATCTGAACTTTTTTTTCCTTTTTCTCCAATGCACCTAAAAATAACACAATAATGTCCCACTGGTTTCCGTATACGGCTCCTATGTAGTTCACCTTATCTGAACCTATATTTACTTCTCACCCTCTTCTTCATGACTTATACACATTGGGTGAGAAGACATAAATGGCGGGAATATCACCCGAGGAAAGGTTTCGATTGCACGGGGTTGGTGTGGAGATGGGAGACGCATAACTCTGCATAAGAGCTGCCGACACGTAATGTTGGAGAGTTGACTTTGTTGATTTGTTGCAATGCGAATTATGGTGTCGCGTGGGTCCATGCAAGTTCATAAACGCAGCTCTGGGTGTGACTGGATGACATTACTGGGGATAAGTAGGAGAGAAGGGAAGGACTTTCACGGTGAAGTTTGGCATACGGGGACACAACAGAGAGGTCGCGCCGATATGTAGAATCCAATGAGTTCCCGGATGGTACCTGGCAGTGAAGGCCGCCTTGAAATCCCCCGCACGGCAGGAGTTGGGGGCACCGGGGTAACCTCTCGCGGAGCACATTAGTGCACAGTCAGTCCGCTCGTACCGGAGATGGAGGAAGGGCTCCGTGTCGATTTGTGACCTGTATGAGATGATATATACACGGTATGAGCAGCGATTTACGGGGTCCTGATACAAGAACCCCAAAGTGCGAAAAGCCTAAAATGCCGAAGTGCCAAAATCAGATCACAAGAGAAGCAAACGTAGACAAGAGATTAAAGGTTAATCTAAAAAAAACAAAAAACAAGTTCTGCTTACCACTATAAATGGTGGATAAATTGCTGATCGTTGGGGGTCCGACAGCTTGGACGCCCCGGTGATCCTGAGATGGGAATTCTGTAACCCTGAGAACATGTCAGGAATGGAGCAGAGGAGCACACACGCGGCCTCCGCTCCATTCATTGTCTATGGCACTGCCAGAAATAGAGGAACACTGTACTCAGCAGTCCCATAGACAATGGATGGAGCGGAGGACGATCATGCGAACCTCCGATCCCGTGGGGTTCTAGAGCACTGATCTCAGGATCACTGGGGACTCCAGGGGTCCATCCCAATTATTCCCTAGCCTATGGCTTGAGGGTAACTTTTGATTCTACAACGGTTCTGGAGAAAAAGGCACCAACCTCTCCAAGAGCTTAGACAACAAGGGTGGCCTAGATCACAGGGGGTGGTGGCATTAGATTTTCACCTCCACCAGGGATGAAGAAATTAACGTACCTGTTGTTCTAGCCCATCAGGGGTGCCAACACTGACCTCTTTACTAACGGAGACCAGAGGGACGGTGACATTATCATCTCCTTTGCTCTCGACCACCAGGGATGCACATAATAGGGTCTCCATTACCCTAGACCACCAGGTACGGTGACATTACCTCCTAAACTGTCGAGAAAACTGGCGCTAATAACTAAAGTGAAGAAGACCATGAGGATTGGGCATTAGCCACTACATTGCCTGGCACAAAAACAGGAATTAGGGGACATGGAATGTAAGGGGGGAAAAGTGTTAAATATCCCACCACCAAGGAGAGGTCAGAAGGTCAGCCCCTGTAACATGCCGCTACACTAGAAATGCAGCAAGGGCTGAAATACTTGATTTTTGGGGGTAAACTTGGGTGCATTGTAAAAACTGAGACACCTGGTAAATGTTACATATAATACTTCTGTACCAGGAACTAATATCTACGGCGCCAATTACCGGTGAAATCCTTGCTGCCGGAGAGATTCTATGCACTGCGACTCCAAGGCTGCGATTCTCTCCTCCAACAGCGGAAAGGAGTCTTTACTGTACAGCACAGAACTCGGCTCCTGAGCCTCGTGTACGACGTCCGCCAGCGCCATGCCGAACGCCGACAGCACGCCCCCGTATCTGGAAACAACCGACACAAAATCCGGGGTCAATATACCGACTCATGGGTTCTAGAGCAAGAAAGGAACAATACGAGCCGCTCACTTGTGAATAAACACGGTCTTCATGCCGAGAGAACGAGCGATAGCACAAGCGTGCTGCCCCCCGGCCCCTCCAAAGCACGCCAGCACGTGACCAGACGTGTCGTGACCCTTGGCCTGTACACAAAAGGAAAACACACTCAATATTATTCACCGATATCACAGTCATTTGTTTTCACAATTTCTGGATACAATTTTTTTTATCTTTCTGCTAATATCACATGAGGGCTCGCGGTTTTATAGAGGGGTGAGCAGTAGCCTTAAAGGCGACCATTTAATATGTTATAGAAAATAATACAATGGTAAAAAAAGAAAAAAATGTTATGCATTGGAATGCTGAAGAATAAACATACCGTATTTTTCGCTTTGTAAGACGCTCCGGATTATAAGACGCACCCCAAATTTTGAGGAGAAAAATAGGAAAAAACTATTTTTTAATAAATTGGTGGGGCGTCTTATAATCCATGCGTCTTATTACTTACCAGGGGTTGTGGTTGTGGTGGATCAGGGTCCCAGGCTCGTTGCCGGAGGCAGGAGTGGAGCATTGCTGCAGGCTGGGATGAGGGGGTCTGCAGGGGGCTCCTGTGCTGCAGGGGGGCTCCTGTGCTGCAGCCTGGGATGAGGGGTCTGCAGGGGGCTCCTTTGCTGCAGGCTGGGATGAGGGGTCTGCAGGGGGCTCCTGTGCTGTAGGGCTGTCTCCGGTGCTGCGGGGGGCTCTGGTGACATTTTGTGAAAGACCAGAGCCCCCCGGCAGTTCTTCCATGCGTTCCAGTATGACTAATTCCGGGAAAATGGCCGCCGGAATCTCGAGAGATGAGATCTCAGCGCTGAAATCTCATCTCCCGAGATTCCGGCGGCCATTTTCCCGGAGTCAGTCATACTGGAACTAACTCCGGGAAAATGGCCGCCGGAATCTCGAGAGATGAGATCTCAGCGCTGAAATCTCATCTCCCGAGATTCCGGCGGCCATTTTCCCGGAATTAGTCATACTGGAACGCATGGAAGAACTGCCGGGGGGCTCTGGTCTTTCACAAAATGTCGCCAGAGCCCCCCGCAGCACCGGAGCCTTCAGCATCACCCGGGGCAGCAGCGGACAACCCCGGCAGTGGCGGCGGACGACAGCGGCGGCAGGCGGTAGCGGCGGCGGACACCCCCTCCTCCCAGCCTGTAATGGTAAGCGGTATATCCGCTTTGTTAGACGCACCCACATTTCCCCCCCAAATTTGGGGGAAATAAAGTGCGTCTTACAAAGCGGAAAATACGGTAATTCCGCCATTGTTGCTCGGGATTGCATTTTTATAACATTCACTGTGCGGTAACTTATTCTGCCGGTCTGTGCGATCACATTTACATACATCTTCATATATTACTCTCAAACTATTATATCTAGATTTTATTTTTTTTCGGTGTTAGTATATTTTATGTTTATTTTTTTTCGGGGTTAGTATATTTTATGTTTATTTTTTTTCGGTG
This sequence comes from Ranitomeya imitator, assembly GCF_032444005.1. Taxonomy (NCBI): domain Eukaryota; kingdom Metazoa; phylum Chordata; class Amphibia; order Anura; family Dendrobatidae; genus Ranitomeya; species Ranitomeya imitator. Next base: position 558,021,635 of record NC_091287.1, read on the forward strand.
TAAGTGTATTTTATTTTTTTCGGGGTTAGTATATTTTATTTTAATTTTTTTTTCGGGGTTAGTATATTTTATGTTTATTTTTTTCAGGGATAGTATATTTTATTTTTATTTTTTTCGGGGTTTGTATATTTTATTTTTCTTTTTTTTCGTGGTTAGTATATTTAATTTTTATTTTTTTCGGGGTTAGTATATTTTAGTTTTGTTTTCTTTCGGTGTTAGTATATTTAATTTTTATTTTTTTCGGGGTTAGTATATTTTAGTTTTGTTTTCTTTCGGTGTTAGTATATTTTATGTTTATTTTTTTTCGGGGATAGTACATTTTTTTGTTTTCTTTTGGTTTTAGTATATTTTATGCTTATTTTTTTGGGGGGTTAGCATATTTTATTTTATTTTTTTTTTCAGGGTTAGTATTTTTTTTTAGGGTTAGTATATTTTAGTTTTGTTTTTTTTCAGGGTTAGTGCATTTTTTTTTTTTTTTCAGGGTTAGTGCATTTTTTTTTTTTTTTCAGGGTTAGTATATTTTATTTTTGTTTTCTTTCAGTGTTAGTATATTTTATGTTTATTTATTTCAGGGTTAGCATATTTTATTTTTGTTGTTTTTCAGGGTTAGTATATATATTTTTTTCGGGGTTAGTATATTTTATTTTTGTTTTTTTCAGGGTTAGTGCATTTTATTTTTATTTTTTTCGGGGTTAGTATATTTTAGTTTTGTTTTCTTTTGGTTTTAGTATATTTTATGATTATTTTTTTTTGGGGGGTAGTATATTGTAGTTTTGTTTTTTCAGGGTTAGTATATTTTTATTTTTTTTCGGGGTTAGTATATTTTATTTTTTTTCAGGGTTAGTATATTTCAGTTTTATTTTTTTTCAGAGTTAGTATATTTTATTTTCTCTGCCTTGTTTTCTGTGGCAGGAGGTTCATTGTTACATTTGGACTTTTTGACTGTTTTTTTTTTTATGTTTTTAGAATTGACCATAAAAGACAATTCTAGTGTTTTTTTTTATGTTTTTTTCCAGCTTTTATTTACATGGCGACACCAAATGAGTTTCTATCATTTTTCACAGAATAGTAATGGAGTAGACTGGACCCTCTACGTCCTGTTCACATCACGCTGGGGCTTCAGTCTGATGCTGTGGATAAAAATGGTGGTGCAGCCAATGACTATAATGAAGCATGCGGAGTCACTCTGCGCTCCCTCTGACCTCTTTTTCTGCAGTGTCCACATTTTCGAGGAGGACACCAATTTGTGGATGACTGCACTTTCGTTCTCACTTCACAATCAGAGCACAAATTGACTTCGTCTGCGGTTTCGCCCGATTCCGCTTTTTCAGGGACTAAATTTAGACAGAATCCCGGACAGAGCCACTAATGGGAGTGTAAAGCTTGCTGTGAACATAGCCTTATGCTTTTATGTCTACAGCAAATTATTTTATTTTTCTATTATTATTTTTGCAGCTACTTTTCACATTTTTCAGACGCCCTTTATGGAGTTGAACCTGTAATCGCTTGTATAACACACTGCGAGGCCAGTGTACCGCAGTGTGCTGTAAATCTAACAACACCCTATGAATCCCCTGTGAAGAGGGGGGATGGGCAATATTTTGACAGGCGTACCACAATATCTTGGTCTAAACATGGATGCAACTGATGCAGCATCTAAGGGGTGACAGATTAGAGGTTCACTCATGAATACGGATATTACAGTCGCCCATCAGTCCGCACCTGAGTGAGTGATCGGATTGGGCGACACATGGCTTCGTTGGCCACTCGGATGAAACCCATGGCCACTTCCTCAACGCTAAGCCAAGCTCCGCCCCCTGGTCGGCCATGTTGGAATTGGTTGATTTCCAAGGTGAGTTCCTTAAACATTCGAGTTGTGTCTTCCTTTGAGAGAGGCTGGTCCTCAGATGGACCAAAGATCCGAGGAAAGTAATCAGGCAGGAGACGGCCTAGACAGAGGTTGGCGTCGGTTACCGTCAGGGGTCCCCCTAGAGAAGGACGGGTGTGTTTACTGATGGTTTAGGAAAGGGTCACATAAATGTCTTGAAAGTACCAAGTAATCAGGACATTCGGCCTTTGAATAGATTCTAGGAATGATTCCAGTCACTGACTTCCTTCCATATATGACCGGAATCCCCATCCTAAAGCCTTTTACCCTTCCTGTAGCACGCGGGTCCAGGGTGGGCTCCTGCAGACTCCGGCCCCACAACAAACAATCCCGATCTGAAAAACAGATCAGAGTCCATTATTATTATTATAACATTTGGTCAGATGAACGGCCGTGTGAACAAAGCTCTTCAGGTAAGGATGAAAGTCGCTGCAGTCTCCTAATGACTGGTACGAATGTCTCTATACACCCACCTAAAGAAAAGCATGGAGCCCCCGCCAGCAGCCACCGTGTTCACATCCAGCTGCGGGGCCTGGATGCTGATCCCCGCGGTTGTGGCCTCAAACACATGTTCATACTCCCCCGCATAGCGGCTGACGTCTGTGGAGGTCCCTGGTAGGGAGAGAGGAGCGAGGGTGAGAAGTATCCGAATCTCTGATCTCCTAGTGCCCTACAGCAGCAGGTACTACAAGCCTCAGCATTGCCACTACAAGAAGGAAAGTGGTGGAAATCACAGGATGGAGACGTCACTGATCTGGAAATTATCAAAAGTGGAAACTAAGCTTTCAAAATCTCTCGATATATTTAGTATGGAGCATAAGCATCACATGCAGAAATCTCCGCAGTTATAGCCTCAGCTGCTATCACCGAGGTTATTAATGGTCGTCTGAGGAAGGTTCTGCTGCTGAGTGTACAAATCATCAAGATCCTCTGCTGGCAGCTCCTGTGTACACATATTACTGATCCCAAATGATATCCTCTATTATACCCCAGAGCTGCACTCACTATTCTGCTGGTGCAGTCACGGTGTACATACATTACATTACTGATCCTGAGTTACCTCCTGTATTATACCCCAGAGCTGCACTCACTATTCTGCTGGTGCAGTCATTGTGTGCATACATTACTGATCCGGTGTTACATCCTGTATTATACTCCAGAGCTGCACTCACTATTCTGCTGGTGCAGTCATTGTGTACATACATTACTGATCCTGAGTTACCTCCTGTATTATACTCCAGAGCTGCACTCACTATTCTGATGGTGCAGTCACTTTGTACATCCATTACTGATCCTGAGTTACATCTTGTATTATACCCCAGAGCTGCACTCACTATTCTGCTGGTGCAGTCACTTTGTACATCCATTACTGATCCTGAGTTACATCCAGTATTATACTCAAGAGCTGCACTCACTATTCTGCTGGTTATTATTGGAAAAAGTCAGCAATGTTGTATACAGATAGTCATTAACATTGACAGATTATGTGGAAAGTTGATAATCGTGTTCGGAGGTGAATTCCCCATTGATCTTCTATCTCACCTCCCATATCAAAGCCAATAACCGGCTGAGGATTTTCGGGCTGGTAGGTGGTGATTGCGTAACCTACTACGCCCCCTACTGGTCCAGAAAGGATGGCACGTGACCCATTGAAGCTGTGCATTGGAGTCAGTCCTCCATCTGAGCGCATAAAGAGAACTTGGAGATCCTGAAAAAAGTGACAGATCACGTGAATTCAGCATCACTGCCAAAGGGGCTGCGATTAAAAAAAGTCTCACCCTGAGATGGTCCTGAAAGCCGCTGCGAAACCCATCCAGATATCTCTGTATACACGGGGTCAGATAGGCGTCAGCACAAGCCGTGAAGCCCCTGGGCACCATCCGAATCATTGGCATTACCTCCGAGGAAAGAGACACATGGGTGAAACCCAAGGAACGCGCCAGCTCCCCAATCTGATGCTCATGAGACGACCATCTGTGGGCGACAAAGTAACATCTAAATAACGAAAAATAGGAATTGCTAAGGAAAGTATCCCACAAAGTGACTCCTCCACTCACGCATATGAGTGCATCAGGACCACAGCGAGACTGCGGATCCCCCTGGACAAGACACCTTGCAGCAGGATCCTCAGCTTCTCCATGTTAATTGGCTCCCAGACTTCTAGGGTGTCACCTGTGGACCCTGAATACGGGAAGACACCAACATCTATCACGTTCAGTTTAATGGTTGATAAAGCGACCACCAAATACCAGACAGATGTCATGTGAGATATCGGCCAGGCGTCCCACAACATCTGATCTCACCTATGAAGGTCTTCAGAGAAGGGTGTTTAGGAAGCTGACAGCCTCCTTGATGCAAAACGACTCTTTCCTCCACCTCAATCACTTCTTCATACAGAACCTCAGGCATACGAATTTCCTTAGAAGAAAAACATGGACAGGAGCCATGTTACCATGTGCCAACTATAATACAAGTGTCACATAATACGTGATGAAAAGGACTTTAATTGGTACCAGAGCCAAGATTCAATTGTTACCTCTGCAACCCCTATGGCTACAGCCCTGAATATGGTCCATATGACATGGAGGCTCACCAGGTCAAAGATTTTAGGCCGGGCTTGGTTTCCAATATGCAGCAAATCTCTGAAACCTTTTGTAATCAGCAGAGCGATCCTCTCTCCTTTTCGTTCCAGAAGAGCATTGGTCGCCACTGTTGTCCCCATCCGTATCCATTCTATCTGCTGTGTGTCCAGAGGTTGGTCCCGGGGGTACGTACACCCAGTCTCCTGGAGATGAAAAAAAACCCACAAAATAAAAACAGAACTTAAATTATACAATATAGAGCAATGCTCCATCTCCGTGAAATCAGTTGTTTTGTCCTCTTACATTTTCTAGGATCCGCCGGATTCCCTCGGTGGGAGCGTCCTTGTAGTTTGCTGGATCCTCAGACAATAATTTCATGACACGAACCTTTCCTCCAGGGCATCGCGCGAAGACATCGGTGAAGGTGCCACCACGGTCTATGGCAAACTGGAACTTTTGAAGTTCGGCCATTATAGCTTGGCCACCTCACAGCTCTAGATAAAAAGCAAGAATAGTTTTCTTAATTGGTATTGTTTAGAAATGTTGCTTCAAGCCTAGATATTGCAAGCCTGATTCTTGTTGTCAATATCCTGGTTCCACTAGAAGCCTGAAGAAGAACACTGTCAGAAACATTGCCTTGTCATGAAACTCTGATGATGCCAATAAAATTTCCAGTTCGGAAAGTGGACTACTGCCAATGCGGTTCCTTTTCTATGGGCTTTCCTATAACTTTCTTGTTATGAAGCTTCCTTCTGTTCTTTTGACTCCATGATGGAATGTCCACCTAATATGTCCATGGCTATTGGTCACACATACTTAGAAGGTGGATAATATGTTGCGAAGGCCAGGGAACTACTATGGCTGCATTCACAAGATATTGGGAGTTTTGCTATATACTGTTACAGAATCTAGGCTTCAAAAACTCTTCGAAAACTCTTCCTACTAATTTCTAAGGGAATCCATATTGAGGTGCATATGGGAAGTTTTTCGAGTGTTTTCTTTTTCCTGAAGAGGTTTTCAAAAAACACCACATGGAAAGAAAAGAAAGATGCACATTAAGTGAATACATAGAGAATCCAAACCAAAACGAAGCATGATTGAGTGAAGTGGGCGAAGTCACTGATTGATAGGACCGTCCACTGGACTCCGAACCTCAGGAAAAAAAAAACATGGATTAATCCTTTTCCCCAAAAACTATATATCCTTCTGCTCTATAAAATGAGGTCTGCAGATGGGACATGTTCACTGAGACAACAGAATGGAAAGGTCCATGAGTAGATGGGGATGAGGGGAAGGGGATGTGACAAGGCAAAGTCTGAATCGAAGCTTCAAACAGCTGACAGCAGAATTCTTTGGCACATTCCTCGGAGATAATCATTAATCCAATTATTTCTGTTCTTGGCTTTGAAAATAAATAGTTTTATGGTTCAATGAAGACAATTGTAGCAAAATGACTTTTAAAGTCCAAATAAAAAAAACAAACAACTGTCTGGAAACATCGACAGCCCCGAGATGATCATCCCTGGAGATTACACAGAAACGTGTAATTACACTGCTCAAAAATATAAAGGGAACCTTTAAACACCACAATGTAACTCCAAGTCAATCACTTCTGTGAAATCAATCTGTCCAGTAATGAAACAACACTGATTGTGAATCAATTTCTCCTGCTGTTGTGCAAATGGAACAGGTAGCAGCTAGAAATGATCGGCAATTAGCAAGACAGCCCTATAAAGGAGCGCTTCTGCGGGGAGTAACCACAGACCATTGCTCTGTCCTCATTCATTTTTGGCTGGTGTTTTGGTCAGTTTTGCATTCTGTCATTGCTTTCATCCCTAGAGTTATTGTACAGTAGTATGAGGCGGTGTTCTACAACCCACAGAGGTTGCTCAGGTAGTACAGCTCATCCAGGATGCCACATCAATGTGAGCAGGGTCATACTGGCCCACCGGAGAACCAGAGGATTCTCCGGTGGGCCCAGGCACTGACACCTGCTGGCATATTGGCCAACAGCTGCCTAGGGCCCCCACTGCTCCAGGGGCCCCCAGCCAGTCGTGTGTCGCTAATAGCGGTACACCCAGCTGTTATGGGGCCCCTGAGTCAAGGGGGGCACTCCTGGTGCCAGAGAGCAGCAGCTAGACAGGAGCCTGTCCCCGCTGCTAAAGAGAAATGAATATTCACGCTTCAGGCAATGATGATGGTGGAGGCAATGATGATGGTGGTGATGGGGGAGGCAATGATGATGGTGGTGGGGAAGGCAATGATGGAGGTGGTGGGGAAGAAAGCAATGATAGAGGTGGTTATCAGTACAATAGTGGAAGGGGAGAACAATCATGATGGTGGAGGGGCCTGCATTACACCCTGTGAGGGGGCTACATTATAATTCTGTGGGGGGCTGCATTATTCTCTCAGGGTGCTACATCATACTATATGAAGGGAGCTGCATTAAATTCTGTGGAGGGGCTGCATTATATTATATGTGCGGGGCTGCATTATTCTCTCAGGTGGCTACATCATACTATATGAGGGGAGCTGCATTATGCCCTATGAGGGGGCTACAGAATATTCTATGGGGGCTGCCTTATGAGGGGGCTACATTATATTCTGTGGAGGGGCTGCATTATATTATATGTGGGGAGCTGCATTATTCTTTCAGGTGGCTACATAATACTATATGAGGGGAGCTGCATTATGCCCTATGAGGGGGCTACAGTATATTCTATGGGTGGCTGCCTTATGAGGGGGCTACATTATATTCTGTGGAGGGGCTGCATTATAATATATGTGGGGAGCTGCATTATTCTTTCAGGTGGCTACATAATACTATATGAGGGGAGCTGCATTATGCCCTATGAGGGGGCTACAGTATATTCTATGGAGGTCTGCCTTATGAGGGGGTTGCATTATACATTATATTCTGTGGAGGGGCTGCATTATGCCATATGAGGGTGCTACATTATATCTTATGAGGGTGTTGCATTATATTTTGTGGGGTGCTGTATTATACCCTATGAGGGGAGCTGCATTATATTCCACGAGGGGGCTACCCCAACCCCTGCTACATAATTAAGACATGAACTACCTTATATTATACCCTGATATAAGCGCTTTTTACCGCACAAATGGCGGTCTTGAATTTATTTCTATGTAGATACATAGTGGTCCCCAAGAATGATTTTCTCTGGTGGACCCAAGGTGCTCCAGTCCGACGCTGAATGTGAGCTATGGTAAGAAGGGTATCTGTGTATTAGCACAGTGTCCAGAGCATGGAGCAGATATCAGGACACAGGCCAGTACACCAAGAGATGTGGAGGGGCCGTAGAACAACAACCCAACATCAGGATTGCTACCTGCATCCAGCAGGCCACTAACATCCATGTGTCTGCTCAAACTGTCATAAACAGATTCCATTAGGGCTCGACCTTCACAAGTGGGTGTTGCGCTTACAACCCAACACCATGTGGAGCGCCCCCAGACACAGGGCCTCGGGGTACTCGGTACCGGTTCTCTCTGTCTTGGTGCTGGGGTTGTCACGGTGGCTGGACCCGGTCCGTGACCCTGCTAAGGGGCGTCCAATAAAAGGGGTGATGAAAGTTGTCAAGGGTTCATGACGCCACCTGTGGTATTCGGTCAGGGTGACCGACTCTGCTTAGGGGTCCGCTGGGGTGATGGAATGGCAGCTAGATGGTATACCTTCCCACAGGTGAAGTATATCCCCAGGGCTTCCCAGTAGAGTAGGTGGTGATGATGTGAGGCGCAGTTAATAACGAGGACACAGGGTTGCAGTCTCTTTACCTTTTTACTGAAGACTTCGGGATCCACAATCCAGGGCACTGCTAACTGGGGTGGCTGAGTCCGGCCGGTCCGAAGGCACATCCAGAGTTCCCTTTGCAGGTAGAAATCAGTGCCTACCAACTAGCGCTTGTTTGTTGTAGTCCTTCCCTGCTGAGCATTCGGGATAGTCCTCACAACTTTCGTATTCGTTCTTTCTCTTCTCCGTCCCCCAAATTTATCTGGCTAGGACGCACCCGTATGACGGGTAGGCTCGGAGCTATTCTGGGACCCTAGAGATGCCCCTCTCCAACTTTGCCCTCTATGTCTGCTTAGGTGATGTAAGGGAGACAGCCAACCTAAAATCAACTGTCCTGCCGCTGTTTGAAGTAATGCTTGAAGTCTGTTACTTCCTCGGTGTTCCGGCCACGCGCCTCAGTAGGATGTTGCCGATCTCGGGGCACGACTCCTACTGGTTATCTCCTTGTGCTGCGATTTCGTTTCTCACTTCTCCACAATATCCTTTGCTTCGTGTCCTTCCTTAGGATGCCGCCGCAAGGTAGTGCAGGCGCGGCTCCGCAACTGTCTGTCCTTTCTGCTAGGTACCTGCCAGGAACCCACCCCTGACAGGTCCTCCCTGGAGCTCTCCCAGGCTGCATTCTGCCCTAACTTCCTATCCAACCCCCAGTTTTAAAAAAGTGTGAGGAGTGGCCGAATACATAGTGCCTTTTGCTCCCCCTGGTGGCCGGAGTGTGAAGTGTAATGTGTGACACTGATACCTGGTCAGGTGAACTCCTTTAGTGCAATCAGACATAACATCACTCCCCTTAGTGGCAGAGCGACATTACTGCAACGACCAGGACTCTGGGGCGCTGCACATGCAGGGCGATTGGCAATTTTCAGAGAACACCAAGATTGGCAGATTCGACATTGGCATCATGTGCTCTTCATGGATGAGAGCAGGTTCACAGTGAGCACATGTGACAGACGTGACAGAGTCTGGATACGTAATCGAGAACGTTCTGCTGCTTGTAACATCAAGCATGACCGGTTTGGAAGTGAGTCAGTAATGGTGTGGAGATGAATTTCCTTGGAGAGCCGCACAACCCTTCGTGTGCTAGCCAGAGGTACCCTGAATGCTCCTCAGACCCATTGTGAGACCATAAGCAGATGCAGTGGGCCCTGGGTTCTTTCTGATAAATGACAAGGCTAGGCCTCATGTGGCTGAAGTGTGTCAGCAGTTCCTGCATAATGAAGGTATTGAGGTTATGGACTTGGCTGCCCGTTCCCCAGACTTGAATCCAATGGAGCACATCTCGGACATTATATCTCCAAGAGTTGACTGATGTTTTAATCTAGGTCTGGGAGATCCCTCAGGGGAACGTCCGCCACCTCATCAGGAGAATGCCCAGGCAATGTAGGGAGGTCATACAGGCACGTGGAGGCCACACACACAACTGAGCATCATGTCCTTGTCTTGAGGCATTTCTACTGAAGTTGCATTAGCCTGTAATTTGATTTTCCACTTGGATTTTGAGTATCATTTGAAATCCAGACCTCCATGGGATATTAATTTTGATTTACATGGATCATTTGTATGGAAATCCTGAAGACATGACCTGTTGGTGGCTGTTGAGGACCAGAGTTGGCGAACACGGCCATATACCATGAATAGGGGATAACTTTCAAACTTGTGAATATCCCTTAACACCATTTCTTGTTGTGCTCTGTATCTAAATACCCTGACAAGACCAGAGTGGACTGTTGCCCCCCGACCATCTTAGCACCCAGAGCACAGGGCCCACCGCCCCATTCCCTGGACACCAGTCCCTTCACTTTCTATTACTCACATGATCAGTTTGCACTTACACCTAGAATCTTTTTTGGCAGCAGAAGTTTATGATTTCCACTTTAACAACTCGTTATCATCTCCAGTCCCACGAGGCGTCAAGTACTGTTTGTTTAGATAGATAATATAAAAAATAGACGACGAACACTGCCGATCACCCCCCGACTGTGAAATATGCAGAGAGAGCACCAAGGATAAATGACTGCAGTCCTATGTAAGACAACAGGTAACTGAGTACAGATAATGTCGATGTCATCTGCAGTCCTATGTAACACCACAGATAACAGTGATAACTCTCTGAGTACAGATAATGTAGTAGATGTCACCTGCAGTCCTATGTAACACCACAGATAACACAGTGATATCTCTCAGAGTACAGATAATGTAGGAGATGTCACCTGCAGTCCTATGTAACACCACAGATAACACAGTGATAACTCTCTGAGTACAGATAATGTAGTAGATGTCACCTGCAGTCCTATGTATCACCACAGATAACACAGTGATATCTCTCTGAGTACAGATAATGTAGTAGATGTCACCTGCAGTCCCATGTAACACCACATATAACAGTGATATCTCTCTGAGTACAGATAATGTAGTAGATGTCACCTGCAGTCCCATGTAACACCACATATAACAGTGATATCTCTCTGAGTACAGATAATGTAGTAGAGGTCACCTGCAGTCCTATGTAACACCACAGATAACACAGTGATATCTCTCTGAGTACAGATAATGTAGTAGATGTCACCTGCAGTCCCATGTAACACCACATATAACAGTGATAACTCTCCGAGTACAGATAATGTAGTAGAGGTCACCTGCAGTCCTATGTAACACCACAGATAACACAGTGATATCTCTCTGAGTACAGATAATGTAGTAGATGTCACCTGCAGTCCCATGTAACACCACATATAACAGTGATATCTCTGAGTACAGATAATGTAGTAGATGTCACCTGTAGTCCCATGTAACACCACATATAACACAGTGATATCTCTCTGAGTACAGATAATGTAGTAGATATAACCTGCAGTCCTATGTAACGCCGCATATAACACATCATTTTCTGTAATTCTTTAAAAAAAAAAAGCGATAAAAGCAGCGAATGGAAAAAACAAACCCGAAACACAAGCGCCCACATTAATTAGTGCCGGGATCCACAGAGTTCTTTACAACATTTCGTAGGCCATGTGCACACGTTGCAGATTTCCTGCAGATCTGCACCTTTTTTTCCGCGCAGAAACGCTGCAGATCTGCAAGTGATTTACAGTACAATGTAAATCAATGGCAAAAAAAATGCTGCGCTAATGGTGCGGAAAAATCTGCACTGAAAACGCAGCAAATTCAGAAAAGGAGCATGACAATTCTTTTGTGCAGTTCTGCAGCGTTTCTGTACCATTACATAATAGAAATCCGCAGGGGTAAAAAAACGCATGAAATCCGCACAAAATCCGCAGCAAATCCGCAACAAAAACACACAAAATCCACAAGAAAAACGCATCAAATCTGCACCTGCGTTTTCTGCCAGGAGATGGAGCCGGTGACGATTTCTTAGATCCGCTGCGGCAGTGTGAATTACGGACCTGTGTGACGGCGCCGCTCACTTCCCACCTACCGGATGACGACTCTCCACGATCAGCTGGTGAAATCCTGCTCCTGGGGGAGGACGGACAGTGATTGGGGGGCTGCACGGCTCAGGTTAGAATCCCAGACTGTGCCCCAGAACTGTCGGCAGATCCGCTTGTACTGACCATGTGCCCTCCTCTGTATCTATGGCCAGACGTGTCCTGTATATTCCCTTCCTGCAGATTCTTCACCTGCTGCTTCTCCTCCGGCTCCTGGTGTCATGTGTCTGTGAACACTCACTAACCTGCTGCGCTGAAGGGGTTAACATTCCTGAATGCAGATTTATCCACACGCCTCCTACTCCTCCAATGAAAACCAGGAGTAATGAGCAGCCGCCTGTGATTGGCCAGGACAGTCATTCAGATAAAAGGTGCAGCCACATGGCCTGGTGCTGTGCAGGGTGGGGTCATGTGACCTGCGAGCAGGGTATATAAGGGCGCTGGTGTGTGAGTATACAGCAGTGCAGGAGCAGAGTCTGCATGTACACATGCTGGAATAGACAGGGTGATTGCTCAGAGATAGATTTGCATGAAGGGAAAAAAGGTCATTTTCGTATATATGTAATTCTGCACATAATGACATCAGGGCTGCAAATATCCAGCTACATGCAACGATGCAGGAAAAGTGCAAAAAAAGGAGATTATGCACAAACCCAAATTACTCCATTGTGAATGAAGCCATCATAGGGCGTCCATAGAGGTGCACAGGACCCGTAAAGTATCTACAGAAGCCTCATTTCATATACAGACAATCCAACAAAAAATAAATAGCGACCTACACACAATGATTATTATTCTCCTGTTACCTCGACAAGTGCTCCACCTGACAAATGGTTAGGATGAAAGATGAAACCTGTACAGCCCCTGTAACATTAAAGCTCCCTGTGACACAGCAGCATCTCTCCCGACACAACAGCACAGCAGCATCTATCCCGATACAGCAGCACCTATCCCGATACAGCAGCATCTATCCCAGCACAGCAGCATCTATCCCAATACAGCAGCACCTATCCCGATACAGCAGCATTTATCCCGACACATCAGCACAGCAGCATCTATCCCGATACAGCAGCATCTCTCCCGACACAGCAGCACAGCAGCATCTATCCGGATACAGCAGCATCTATCCCGATACAGCAGCATCTCTCCCGACACAGCAGCACAGCAGCATCTATCCGGATACAGCAGCATCTATCCGGATACAGCAGCATCTATCCCGATACAGCAGCACCTCTCCCGACACAGCAGCACAGCAGCATCTATCCCGACACAGCAGCATCTCTCCCGCCAGTCCAGCATCTCTCCCAACACAGCAGCATCTCCTACAATACCGTAGCATCTCTCCCACCAGTCCAGCATCTCTCCCGATACAGCAGCATCTCTCCCACCAGTCCAGCATCTCTCCTGATTCAGCATCTTATCTCCTGACACAACAGCATCTCTCCTGATACAGCATCTTATCTCCTGACACAACAGCATCTCTCCCGACACAACAGCATCTCTCCCGACACAGCAGCATCTCTCCTGATACAGCATCTTATCTCCTGACACAACAGCATCTCTCCCGACACAACAGCATCTCTCCCGACACAGCAGCATCTCTTCCGACACAGCAGCATCTCTCCTGATACAGCATCTCTCCCGACACAACAGCATCTCTCCCGACACAGCAGCATCTCTCCTGATACAGCATCTTCTCTCCCGACACAGCAGCATCTCTCCCGACACAGCATACCTTCCGATACAGCAGCATCTCTCCCGATACCACAGTATGTCTCCAGATACATATTTCCTACAAAGACTCATGGCGTAATGTCCACATTAAATGGGTAATAGAAATAGATTTATTCAAAAATTTAACACAATCAAAAAATACACAAACTGGTAACACAAAAATAACATGTTAAAAGCAGCTTATCATGGACAAAGTACACACAAAGGGGGTCTACATGCGTTAAGCCACATGAACAGGCAAACACTGAATATATGTAAGGCTAGCAAGCAGGACGGGATTTATCCAGTGGTATCGCTAAGGTGCATAGTGCATTCCAATAAAGTGCCAAAGTAAATAATTGGTGCTAGTAACCATAACCTAGCGTACCACAAAAATATACCTAGAGGGCAGGCGGGAGGGACAGGAGGAAGTGTGCATAGATCTGTGCTGTTCAGAACATTCCGCCCCCTGGTCACATAATATACCCACTGCGTCACCACACCATGAAAATCAGGTCCTGCTTACCCATATAAGGCCGTCAGTGTGTGCGCCCAGACAGTCCTGACATTCGTTTCGCGTGGGCTTCCTCGGGGGACCATGGCTGTGTGTGACTCTAAACCCTCCACCCTTATAACTGCATTCTCCAGGTGTCCGGCATCAGCGGCGTGATTAAACGGCGCATGCGCGCTGGATCCCGAGTCCCATGTGGGGGCCACCCCCCAAGCCTCCCATGTGACACGGACGGTCAGAGGGAAATCCCTCATCACGTCACAGACTGGCAGCGTCACTGACGGAAGCCGGAGAGATGCGCCAAGGACACGGGCACAGCGGGCATGCGCACTCGCCCAAGTATGCCAGGGGAACAAAACAGAAGGAGGATAAAAAGAAATCCTATATGTAAGTGCGGGACTCTATGTTCCGGTATTGGTAATGCAATAACAGGTGCGGGAGCAGATGCATACAGTCCGCAAATTTCGAGATTATAATTAAATCAAATCCCCCTCTCAAAAGGCTTATTACATAGTCAATGAAAGAAGCATAAAGGGGTTCAGACACAGTATACGTCCTGGAATCTCTACATACGTATGTCCATCAGATATAGAACAGTAAATTCCGTAATTATATACGACAAAAAGATGGTGTTAACATCTGATGGAGAGAGCACGCTTCTTAATCCGGAGCCATACATTCGGATTTCCAATAGGATGAAGGATTAGAGGCTTGATAGCAAGATTAGATAAGGCGAATACTAAAAAAATATAAAAACACACACAATTAAAATCCAAACATGGAGACATAACCAAAAGCTTATAAGAAAGGGGAAAAGCTTAACGGCTCATTCAGGCCTATCGGGGTCATAGTATCTAGTAGTTATCCACCTACATTCAATCTGAGCCAGCATTCGGCTCCAATCTCCACCCCTACTGCCACTCCTCACTCGATCAATGCCATGTATCTTGAGACCTTTCGGATTGCATTTGTGGTATACCTTGAAATGGAGAGGGATCGTCTTAATTTGTGCCAAGTTGTCCACCTCTCCTGCAGCTAAAATGTCCCATGTACCATGACAAGGTATACTCTTGGCTGAGCACTACTCTACTCTATCCTATTAATCATTTGTTAAAATATCCAATACAATTTTGGCATATTTTTATCTTTCAATTTTTAAAATGACCAATGATATCACATACAAGGGACAAATACCACTGCACCATGACCAGACACCATATTACCACCACAGTGACCTATAATACCACATACAAGGAACAAATACCACCACACCATCTTTCACAATTGGTGCAGAATCCAACCAGAGGAGCAGCACTTTTAGACCTAATACTATCTAATAGACCTGACAGAATAACAAATCTGCAGGTGGTCGGACATCTAGGAAATAGCGACCACAATATTGTACAGTTTCACCTGTCTTTCACTAGGGGGACTTGTCAGGGAGTCACAAAAACACTGAACTTTAGGAAGGCAAAGTTTGACCAGCTTAGAGATGCCCTTAATCTGGCAGACTGGGACAATATCCTCAGAAATGAGAATACAGATAATAAATGGGAAATGTTTAAGAACATCCTAAATAGGCAGTGTAAGCGGTTTATACCTTGTGGGAATAAAAGGACTAGAAATAGGAAAAACCCAATGTGGCTAAACAAAGAAGTAAGACAGGCAATTAACAGTAAAAAGAAAGCATTTGCACTACTAAAGCAGGATGGCACCATTGAAGCTCTAAAAAACTATAGGGAGAAAAATACTTTATCTAAAAAACTAATTAAAGCTGCCAAAAAGGAAACAGAGAAGCACATTGCTAAGGAGAGTAAAACTAATCCCAAACTGTTCTTCAACTATATCAATAGTAAAAGAATAAAAACTGAAAATGTAGGCCCCTTAAAAAATAGTGAGGAAAGAATGGTTGTAGACGACGAGGAAAAAGCTAACATATTAAACACCTTCTTCTCCACGGTATTCACGGTAGAAAATGAAATGCTAGGTGAAATCCCAAGAAACAATGAAAACCCTATATTAAGGGTCACCAATCTAACCCAAGAAGAGGTGCGAAACCGGCTAAATAAGATTAAAATAGATAAATCTCCGGGTCCGGATGGCATACACCCACGAGTACTAACAATGATAAATGTAAGGTTATACACATGGGAAGAGGGAATCAATATCACCATTACACACTGAACGGGAAACCACTGGGTAAATCTGACAGGGAGAAGGACTTGGGGATCCTAGTTAATGATAAACTTACCTGGAGCAGCCAGTGCCAGGCAGCAGCTGCCAAGGCAAACAGGATCATGGGGAGCATTAAAAGAGGTCTGGATACACATGATGAGAGCATTATACTGCCTCTGTACAAATCCCTAGTTAGACCGCACATGGAGTACTGTGTCCAGTTAATACAAGAGAAGATAGTATTCTGCTACAGATGGATCTGGATAAGTTGGAAACTTGGGCTGAAAGGTGGCAGATGAGGTTTAACAATGATAAATGTAAGGTTATACACATGGGAAGAAGGAATCAATGTCACCTGTTATGTTTGCTAATGACAGGTGTTATGAAGGCAATCCAGAAACACAGTGTGCTTAGCGATCAGAGCGCACACAGTGATCTGACAAATACCCAAAAATACAAGAACGAGCTCTGAGACGTGGAAACTCTGTAGACTGCACACCTGATCCTATCCTAAACACAACTAAAAGCGGCTGTGGATTGCGCCTAACAACTACCTAGGCAACTCGGCACAGCCTAAGAAACTAGCTAGCCTGAAGATAGAAAAATAGGCCTGACTTGCCCCAGAGAAATTCCCCAAAGGAAAAGGCAGCCCCCCACATATAATGACTGTGAGTAAGATGAAAAGACAAAACGTAGGGATGAAATAGATTCAGCAAAGTGGGGCCCGATATTCTAGGACAGAGCGAGGACAGTAAAGCGAACTTTGCAGTCTACAAAAAACCCTAAAGCAAAACCACGCAAAGGGGGCAAAAAAAAAACCCACCGTGCCGAACTAACGGCACGGCGGTACACCCTTTGCGTCTCAGAGCTTCCAGCAAAACAAAAGACAAGCTGGACAGAAAAAAGCAACAAAAAAGCAAAAAGCACTTAGCTACACAGAGCAGCAGGTCACAGGAACAATCAGGAGAAGCTCAGATCCAACACTGAAACATTGACAAGGAGCAAGGATAGCAGCATCAGGCGGAGTTAAGTAATGAAGCAGTTAACGAGCTCACCAGAACACCTGAGGGAGGAAGCTCAGAAGCTGCAGTACCACTTGTGACCCCAGGAGTGAATTCAGCCACAGAATTCACAACAGTACCCCCCCCTTGAGGAGGGGTCAACGAACCCTCACCAGAGCCCCCAGGCCGACCAGGATGAGCCGCATGAAAGGCACGAACAAGATCGGAAGCATGAACATCAGAGGCAAAAACCCAGGAATTATCTTCCTGAGCATAACCCTTCCATTTAACCAGATACTGGAGTTTCCGTCTAGAAACACGAGAATCCAAAATCTTCTCCACAATATACTCCAATTCCCCCTCCACCAAAACCGGGGCAGGAGGCTCAACAGATGTAACCATAGGTGCCACGTATCTCCGCAACAACGACCTATGGAATACATTATGTATGGAAAAGGAGTCTGGGAGGGTCAAACGAAAAGACACAGGATTGAGAACCTCAGAAATCCTATACGGACCAATAAAACGAGGTTTAAATTTAGGAGAGGAAACCTTCATAGGAATATGACGAGAAGATAACCAAACCAGATCCCCAACACGAAGTCGGGGACCCACACGGCGTCTGCGATTAGCGAACAGTTGAGCTTTCTCCTGGGACAAGATCAAATTGTCCACTACCTGAGTCCAGATCTGCTGCAACCTATCCACCACAGAATCCACACCAGGACAGTCCGAAGACTCAACCTGTCCTGAAGAGAAACGAGGATGGAACCCAGAATTGCAAAAAAATGGAGAAACCAAGGTAGCCGAGCTGGCCCGATTATTAAGGGCGAACTCAGCCAACGGCAAAAAGGACACCCAATCATCCTGGTCTGCAGAAACAAAACATCTCAGATATGTTTCCAAGGTCTGATTGGTTCGTTCGGTCTGGCCATTAGTCTGAGGATGGAAAGCCGAGGAAAAGGATAGGTCAATGCCCATCCTACCACAAAAGGCTCGCCAGAACCTTGAAACAAACTGGGAACCTCTGTCAGAAACAATATTCTCAGGAATGCCATGCAACCGAACCACATGCTGAAAGAACAAAGGTACCAAATCAGAGGAGGAAGGCAATTTAGCCAAGGGCACCAGATGGACCATTTTAGAAAAGCGATCACAGACCACCCAAATGACTGACATCTTTTGAGAAACGGGAAGGTCAGAAATGAAATCCATCGAAATATGTGTCCAAGGCCTCTTTGGGACCGGCAAGGGCAAAAGCAACCCACTGGCACGAGAACAGCAGGGCTTAGCCCTAGCACAAATCCCACAGGACTGCACAAAAGTACGTACATCCCGTGACAGAGATGGCCACCAGAAGGATCTAGCCACTAACTCTCTGGTACCAAAGATTCCAGGATGACCAGCCAACACCGAACAATGAAGTTCAGAGATAAGTTTATTAGTCCACCTATCAGGGACGAACAGTTTCTCTGCTGGACAACGATCAGGTTTATTCGCCTGAAATTTTTGCAGCACCCGCCGCAAATCAGGGGAGATGGCAGACACAATGACTCCTTCCTTGAGGATACCCGCTGGCTCAGATAAACCCGGAGAGTCGGGCACAAAACTCCTAGACAGAGCATCCGCCTTCACATTTTTAGAGCCCGGAAGGTACGAAATCACAAAGTGGAAGCGGGCAAAAAATAACGACCAACGGGCCTGTCTAGGATTCAAGCGCTTGGCAGACTCGAGATAAGTCAAGTTCTTATGATCAGTCAATACCACCACGCGATGCTTAGCTCCTTCAAGCCAATGACGCCACTCCTCGAATGCCCACTTCATGGCCAGCAACTCTCGATTGCCCACATCATAATTACGCTCAGCGGGCGAAAACTTCCTGGAAAAGAAAGCACATGGTTTCATCACTGAGCAATCAGAACCTCTCTGTGACAAAACCGCCCCTGCTCCAATCTCAGAAGCATCAACCTCGACCTGGAACGCAAGAGAAACATCTGGCTGACACAACACAGGGGCAGAACAAAAACGACGCTTCAACTCCTGAAAAGCTTCCACAGCAGCAGAAGACCAATTAACCAAATCAGCACCCTTCTTGGTCAAATCGGTCAATGGTTTGGCAATGCTAGAAAAATTACAGATGAAGCGACGATAAAAATTAGCAAAGCCCAGGAACTTTTGCAGACTTTTCAGAGATGTCGGCTGAATCCAATCCTGGATGGCTTGGACCTTAACTGGATCCATCTCGATAGTAGAAGGGGTAAAGATGAACCCCAAAAATGAAACTTTCTGCACACCGAAGAGACACTTTGATCCCTTCACAAACAAAGAGTTAGCACGCAGGACCTGAAAAACCATTCTGACCTGCTTCACATGAGACTCCCAATCATCTGAGAAGATCAAAATGTCATCCAAGTAAACAATCAGGAATTTATCCAGATACTCACGGAAGATGTCATGCATAAAAGACTGAAACACAGATGGAGCATTGGCAAGTCCGAACGGCATCACTAGATACTCAAAATGACCCTCGGGCGTATTGAATGCAGTTTTCCATTCATCTCCTTGCCTGATTCTCACCAGATTATACGCACCACGAAGATCTATCTTAGTGAACCAACTAGCCCCCTTAATCCGAGCAAACAAGTCAGATAACAATGGCAAGGGATACTGAAATTTAACAGTGATCTTATTAAGAAGGCGGTAATCAATACACGGTCTCAGCGAACCATCCTTCTTGGCTACAAAGAAGAACCCTGCTCCCAGTGGTGATGACGATGGGCGAATATGTCCCTTCTCCAGGGATTCCTTCACATAACTGCGCATAGCGGCGTGTTCGGGCACGGATAAATTAAATAATCGACCTTTAGGGAATTTACTACCAGGAATCAAATTGATAGAACAATCACAATCCCTATGCGGAGGTAGAGCATCGGACTTGGGCTCTTCAAATACATCCTGATAATCAGACAAGAACTCTGGGACCTCAGAAGGGGTGGATGACGAAATCGACAAAAATGGAACATCACCATGTACCCCCTGACAACCCCAGCTGGATACCGACATGGAATTCCAATCCAATACTGGATTATGGGTTTGTAGCCATGGCAACCCCAACACAACCACATCATGCAGATTATGCAACACCAGAAAGCGAATAACTTCCTGATGTGCAGGAGCCATGCACATGGTCAGCTGGGCCCAGTATTGAGGTTTATTCTTGGCCAAAGGTGTAGCATCAATTCCTCTCAACGGAATAGGACACCGCAAAGGCTCCAAGAAAAACCCACAACGTTTAGCATAATCCAAATCCATCAGATTCAGGGCAGCACCCGAATCCACAAACGCCATGACAGAAAACGACGACAAAGAGCATATCAAAGACAAAGACTCATTCAAACCAGCAGGCATAGGAAATCCCACCATGACATCCTTAAGAGCCTCAGAGAGACCCTTTCTGAACAAAGCTGCCAGCGCAGATTGATTCCACTGAGTGAGTACTGACCATTTCCTAAATTTCTGACAATATACTTCTATATCATCCTGACCCTGGCACAAAGCCAGCAAATTTTTCTCAGCCTGATCCACTGAATTAGGCTCATCGTACAGCAATCCGAGCGCCAGGAAAAACGCATCGACACTACTCAATGCAGGGTCTCCTGGCGCAAGAGAAAATGCCCAGTCTTGAGGGTCGCCGCGCAAAAAAGAAATAATAATCAAAACCTGTTGAATAGGATTACCAGAAGAATGAGGTTTCAAGGCCAGAAATAGCTTACAATTATTATTGAAACTTAGAAACTTAGTTCTATCTCCAAAAAACAAATCAGGAATAGGAATTCTTGGTTCTAACATAGATTTCTGATCAATAGTATCTTGAATTTTTTGTACATTTATAACGAGATTATCCATTGAAGAGCACAGACCCTGAATATCCATGTCCACACCTGTGTCCAGAATCACCCAAATGTCTAGGGGAAAAAAAAAAAAAAGTGAACACAGAGCAGAAAAAAAAAAAAAAAAAAATGATGTCAGAACTTTTTCTTTCCCTCTATTGAGAATCATTAGTTTGGCTCCTTGTACTGTTATGTTTGCTAATGACAGGTGTTATGAAGACAATCCAGAAACACAGTGTGCTTAGCGATCAGAGCGCACACAGTGATCTGACAAATACCCAAAAATACAAGAACGAGCTCTGAGACGTGGAAACTCTGTAGACTGCACACCTGATCCTATCCTAAACACAACTAAAAGCGGCTGTGGATTGCGCCTAACAACTACCTAGGCAACTCGGCACAGCCTAAGAAACTAGCTAGCCTGAAGATAGAAAAATAGGCCTGACTTGCCCCAGAGAAATTCCCCAAAGGAAAAGGCAGCCCCCCACATATAATGACTGTGAGTAAGATGAAAAGACAAAACGTAGGGATGAAATAGATTCAGCAAAGTGGGGCCCGATATTCTAGGACAGAGCGAGGACAGTAAAGCGAACTTTGCAGTCTACAAAAAACCCTAAAGCAAAACCACGCAAAGGGGGCAAAAAAAAACCCACCGTGCCGAACTAACGGCACGGCGGTACACCCTTTGCGTCTCAGAGCTTCCAGCAAAACAAAAGACAAGCTGGACAGAAAAAAAGCAACAAAAAAGCAAAAAGCACTTAGCTATACAGAGCAGCAGGTCACAGGAACAATCAGGAGAAGCTCAGATCCAACACTGAAACATTGACAAGGAGCAAGGATAGCAGCATCAGGCGGAGTTAAGTAATGAAGCAGTTAACGAGCTCACCAGAACACCTGAGGGAGGAAGCTCAGAAGCTGCAGTACCACTTGTGACCCCAGGAGTGAATTCAGCCACAGAATTCACAACAGTCACCATCACACACTGAACGGGAAACCACTGGGTAAATCTGACAGGGAGAAGGACTTGGGGATCCTAGTTAATGATAAACTTACCTGGAGCAGCCAGTGCCAGGCAGCAGCTGCCAAGGCAAACAGGATCATGGGGTGCATTAAAAGAGGTCTGGATACACATGATGAGAGCATTATACTGCCTCTGTACAAATCCCTAGTTAGACCGCACATGGAGTACTGTGTCCAGTTTTGGGCACCGGTGCTCAGGAAGGATATAATGGAACTAGAGAGAGTACAAAGGAGGGCAACAAAATTAATAAAGGGGATGGGAGAACTACAATACCCAGATAGATTAGCGAAATTAGGATTATTTAGTCTAGAAAAAAGACGACTGAGGGGCGATCTAATAACCATGTATAAGTATATAAGGGGACAATACAAATATCTCGCTGAGGATCTGTTTATACCAAGGAAGGTGACGGGCACAAGGGGGCATTCTTTGCGTCTGGAGGAGAGAAGGTTTTTCCACCAACATAGAAGAGGATTCTTTACTGTTAGGGCAGTGAGAATCTGGAATTGCTTGCCTGAGGAGGTAGTGATGGCGAACTCAGTCGAGGGGTTCAAGAGAGGCCTGGATGTCTTCCTGGAGCAGAACAATATTGTATCATACAATTAGGTTCTGTAGAAGGACGTAGATCTGGGGATTTATTATGATGGAATATAGGCTGAACTGGATGGACAAATGTCTTTTTTCGGCCTTACTAACTATGTTACTATGTTACTATGTTACACCATGTCCAGACCACATATTCCCACCACATAGTGACTGAATACTGCAATACTGATCATTAATTAAAAAAAAAAAAAACTAATATCACCAAAAGTGCCATTATACACAGGAGGTTTGTACTTGGTATGCAGTGTCTGTGTACAGGTAATACAGTGATTACCGGTGACATTATACACAGGAGCATTTTAATATTGTACAGGTTCTACAATGATCAATGACATTATACACTGGAGGCTCTGCATATAGTGTTAGTGTAAAGGTAATAGTGATGACTGGTGACACTGTACACAGGACTGATGTGTATATAGTATACAGTGTATAGTGTCAGTGTACAGGTAACACACTGACTCACCAGTGATGTCTCTAGGTGAAGTCCTTCATCTTTGCTTTTCATCTGCATGCAGCACAGACCACCATCACTTCTTCCAGCCAGGGCTCTTCTCTGCAGGAAATAAGTTATCTAGAGCACCGCCTGCAGAACACATTACTTAATTTTTTTCCCAATTTTTACACTACACCAGATGAAAAAAAAAGGAGGCGAACACGCAATTCGCGTGATGTCAAACCAATATAGAGCATATTGCATGGACATTTCGCCATATAAATTACGTGAGTAGTGCTACATGAAATGTAGTCCGTGATTTTAAATGTCCTTTTGCCATCAGCAGAGGTGAAGGACGTGGCACGTACATGATTGTGACAGGCAAGGCAATCCCCACAGTGTCCGTGATCAATATGATCGTGTCCTTGTCATAGAGGTATTATACCCTGATTGACTTTAAATATGTATCAGTGGATATTGTTTATGTCTCCAGATACAACAGCATCTCTCCCAACACAGCAGCATCTCCCCAGAAACAGCAGCTTCTCTCCCGACACAGCAGCTTCTCTCCCGATACAGCAGCATCTCTCCTGACACAGCAGCATCTCCGACGACACAGAAGCATCTCTCCCAACACAGCAGCATCTCTCCCGATACAGCAGCATCTCTCCCGAAACAGCAGCATCTCTCCCGACACAGCAGCATCTCTCCCGACACAGCAGCATCTCTCCCAACACAGCAGCATCTCTCCCGATACAGAAGCATCTCTCCCAACACAGCAGCATCTCTCCCGATACAGCAGCATCTCTCCCGATACAGCAGCATCTCTCCCGATACAGCAGCATCTCTCCCGATACAGCAGCATCTCTCCCGATACAGCAGCATCTCTCCCGATACAGCAGCATCTCTCCCGATACAGCAGCATCTCCGACGACACAGAAGCATCTCTCCCAACACAGCAGCTTCTCTCCCAAAACAGCAGCATCTCTTACAATTCCATAGCATCTCTCCCACCAGTTCAGTATCTCTCCTGATACAGCGGCATATCTCCTCATACAGCGGCATCTCTCCCAATATAGCAGCATCTCTCCCTACACAGCAGCATCTCTCCTGATACAGCATCTTATCTCCTGACACAACAGCGTGTCTCCCGACACAGCATACCTTCTGTCCCGACACAGCATCTCTCCTGACACAGCAGCATCTCTCCTGACACAGCAGCATCTCTCCTGACACAGCAGCATCTCTCCTGACACAGCAGCATCTCTCCTAACACAGCAGCATCTCTCCCAACACAGCAGCATCTCCTACAATACCATAGCATCTCTCCCACCAGTCCAGCATCTCTCCTGACACAGCAACATCTCTCATACAGCATCTTATCTCCTGACACAGCATTTCTCCCGGTACAGCACCTCTCCCGACACAGCATACCTTCCGATACAGCAGCATCTCTCCCAGCACAGCAGCAACTCTCCCTACACAGCAGCATCTCCTACAATACCGTAGCATCTCCTACAATACCGTAGCTTCTCTCATGCCAATCCAGCATCTCTCCTCATACAGCATCTTATCTCCTGACACAGCATCTCTCCCGATACAGCACCTCTCCCGACACAGCATACCTTCCGATACAGCAGCATCTCTCCCGATACCACAGTATGCCTCCTGATACAGCAGTATCTCTCCCGATACAGCAGCATCTCTCCCTACACAGCAGCATCTTTTCTGATACAGCAGCATTCCTTCCGATAAAGCACCATTTCTGTTGAATCAGCAGCATCTCTACCGACACGCATCTTTACCGACATAGCAGCATCTCTCCCGATACAGCAGCATTCCCCCTGATTTGGAGTAAGCGATGACGTAATCTTTGTTACGGGGGTCGCCACTTGTTAATAACCAGTAAAGCTAAGTAGACAGCTGTGAGCTGATATTAACCCCTTCCTGACCTTGAACGTACCCAGTACATCATGGTCGGCTGGTACTTACTGACATTGGACTAAAATGTGGAAATGCGACTGCCACGATGATCGCATTCATATGCCTGAGACATTTTGCAGCATTCGTCATCCTTGAGGGTGTCGCTGCCTCCCAAACCCACCACAACTACAATCACTGTGATTCTTAACAATCGTGAACAGCAAATCTCAGCGTTTTTAGTATTGCCCGAAATTCCTTGAAGCACTGATGTCCAACCTACGATCTGTACTGTAAGAGCACCGATTATAGGCTGGAGCTTAGCAACCACGGCATCACAAGGACCAGCTGTGATTGACAATGATGTCGATCGCACCAGAATGCAGACGTGATCTGACCTCACAATGACCGCTATGAACTTCCTCACTCCAACTTGGAGATGTTACACAGCAGTCACTGTGCTCATCTGTCGAACTGTGCTGGGCCTTGTGGTGCCACAGACTTTTTGAAGCCTGTGCATCACTGCTGGTGCTCATGCCCATGCTGAAGAGAGTAGAGTTCCTAATTCCTCCTTGATCCTTGCCTAATATTTCCTATTCCAACCCAATCCCCCTCTTTTGTGAAAACTTAATTGAGTAAAAAATAATTTAGATCAGTTGAAAGAAGTAGATTAGGGATAGTAAAAATATACTGCAGTGATCGCTGTCTACTACAATATTTCCTACTGAATTGAGTTGGTGTCAGAGTGGAAAAAAAGAATTTGATCAGTGTATCCTTCCTATAGTAATTGAGCGCTGATCACTGACGCACACTGCAGTGCTATCCACTGAGCCACCGTGCTGCCCATGAAATAGTGAAAAATGAAAATTCCCAGTTCTATATTGGGTTTTGTTACTATGATATTCATTTTGCAGTAAAGAAAAAATATGGGTCATTGAAGACACTAGTGGGATCACCCCCACTAAACTGGTGTTTGGACTCGCTCTGACCCTCGGTGGCTTTTGAGCCTGCGCCTGAAGATGTCCCGAGTCAGATGCTGAGTCCAAGGGGGAATTCCCACCCTACACTGACCGGTTGTCAGGAAAGCGCACTGATAGCGCACGGCGCCGCACTGGCGGGCACTGCGAAGAGACGCTGTAAATGTGTGCTGAGTGTGCAGGTTAGCACTGTCGGGCGCTAGGTAGCACCATTCGCGAGCAGTCATCAACACAAGGAATGGGAATGATTAAGGAGGTTTCATCCATTGACAGACATTCATCTACACACACGTTAGTAAAGTATACACTAGCGCATGGCTGAGCGGCCATGCAAACCTTTTATAGCAGTAGCAGACCGGGACCTTCCAGATGGTCCAAAAGGAACCGCAACAGGACCTGAACATGTGATCCCCGACCTCCAATGGGAGGTCGTCCCGTGTGCATGCTCAGTATGTGAAAAGCTGGACTTAGTCCCAGAAACGCCTGCTTGCTGCTGATCAGTGCTGGCTACAAAGGCAGAGCCTGGAAGCAGTGTCCAGTCGCACAACATCAGCATGAGCCAGATGCTGGGACCGACTTCTCTGCTGAGCAAGTTCCCCTGCGGCTAGGGAAAAATGAGAGACCGCAGTGGACATGGTTCAAGATTCCCCCTGTGTAGTGGTAGGGGCTTGACACCTAACAGATACCCACTCAATTTCTATTGAAACATTTATTATTGCATGCTCTTTGTTTCCTTCATTTATTTCTATTTGTTCATTAGCTGTTTAGCGTGACATTGTCAATCTCTTACCTACATTTTTTTTTGGATTGACTGAGTTTTGTTTTATATGTGTTTAACCTTAGACATTTTTGCTATGTGTAAAAGTAGTGGTTTTTAATTTTCTTCGATGTCTTTGTTCCCTTGTACTTCCGTTATATATCAAGAGGGAGGCACGAGGAACGATGACCGGAAGGAAAGGGGTTAACAACTGCATAATGTCGTTCATTATGTGCTATCACTGATCATCTCAGCATCCCTTAAGGTACCTTCACACTAAACGATATCGCTAGCAATCCGTGACGTTGCAGCGTCCTCGCTAGCGATATCGTTCAGTTTGACACGCAGCAGCGATCAGAATCCTGCTGTGATGTCGTTGGTCGGGGCTAGAGGGCCAGACCTTTCTTTGGTCGCTGGATCTCCCGCTGACATCGCTGAATCGGCGTGTGTGACACCGATTCAGCGATGTCTTCGCTGGTAACCAGGGTAAACATCGGGTTACTAAGCGCAGGGCCGCGCTTAGTAACCCGATGTTTACCCTGGTTACCATCATAAAAGTAAAAAAAACAAACGCTACATACTTACCTTCCACTGTCTGTCCCCGGCGCTCTGCTTCTCTGCTCTGGCTGTGAGCACAGTGGCCGGAAAGCAGAGAGGTGACGTCACCGTTCTGCTTTCCGGCTGCCCGGCGCTCACAGCCAGAGCAGAGAAGCAGAGCGCCGGGGACAGACAGCGGTAGGTAAGTATGTAGCGTTTGTTTTTTTTACTTTTAGGATGGTAACCAGGGTAAACATCGGGTTACTAAGCGCGGCCCTGCCCTTAGTAACCCGATGTTTACCCTGGTTACCGGGGGCCTCGGGATCGTTGGTCGCTGGAGAGCGGTCTGTGTGACAGCTCTCCAGTGACCAAACAGCGACGCTGCAGTGATCCGGATCGTTGTCTGGATCGCTGCAACGTCGTTTAGTGTGAAGGTACCTTTAGGCCGGTTTCACACGTCAGTGGCACCGGTACGTGAGGTGACAGTTTCCTCACGTACCGGAGCCACTGACACACGTAGACACAGTGAAATCAATGCATCTGTGCAGATGTCATTGATTTTTTGCGGACCGTGTCTCCGCGTGCCAAACACGGAGACATGTCAGTGTTCGTGGGAGCTCACGGATTACACGGACCCATTAAAGTCAATGGGTCCGTGTAAAACACGTACCGCACACGGACGTTGTCCGTGTGCCGTGCAGGAGACAGCGCTACAGTAAGCGCTGTCCCCCCCACTGGTGCTGAAGCCGCGATTCATATCTTCCCTGCAGCAGCGTTTGCTGTAGAGAAGATATGAATAATCGGGTTTAAAATAAATATCCTGCTGACTGTGATGCCAGGGAAACGGAGGATGCTGGATGTGGAGGCAAGCAGAGCATAGAGAACGTATATGTGCTTCCAAAATTCCCCTATGGATATGAATGTTACGTTCTGTGGTTGGCGCTCATAGCAAGAGAGCACTTCTGCTACATAGAGCAGGGTTGAAGCTCTGCCACAGACGATCAGATGATCGCAGTAAAAAGTGAAAAAAAAATGTTTATAAATATAAAAAAAATATAAAAGTTTAAATCGCCATTCGCCCCATTAAAAAAAAAAATACACATTTGGTATCACTTGGTTCAGAATCGCCAGATTTATCAATATTTAAAAATAATCTGATCCGTAAACAGCGTAACGAGAAATAAAATCAAAACGCCAGAATTATGTTTTCTTTGGTTGCCACAGCATTACATTAAAATTGAATAACAGGCGATCAAAACATTGTATCTATTCTAAAATGGTAATAATATGTCAGCTCGGTGCACAAAAAAATATGCCCTCACCCAGCCCCAGATCATGAAAAATGGAGACACTACAGGTCTGGGAAGATGGCGACTTTTTTTTTCTTTTTTTGACAAACTTTGGATTTTATTTTCAACACTTAATTTGAAAGAAAAAATAAAATTAACCCCTTCAGATGGATTTACATCGTGGGACGTTACAGATCCTCGGAAGGTATGGATATTGTTGGTTTATTATTTTTTCTTTGTCACAGAGCGAGGGTCTTCAGGTGGATTACCAGAAAAATAAAATATTAAAACAACCTGTGTTTTTATTTAATTAAAAGACTTTTTAATAATGTGTTTGTGTTTTTTTTAACCATTTCATACAATTGGATTAATAATGGATAGGTGTCATAATTGACGCCTCTTCATTATTAATCTGGCTTAATGTCACCTTACAATAGCAAGGTGACATTAACCCTTCATTACCCCATCTCCCACCGCTACACGGGAGTGGGAAGAGAGTGGCCAAGTGCCAGAATAGGCGCATCTTCCAGATGTGCCTTTTCTGGGGTGGCTGGGGGCAGATGTTTTAGCCAGGGGGGGGGGGCAATAACCATGGACCCTCTCCAGGCTATTAATATCTGCCCCCAGTCACTGGCTTTACTACTCTGGCGGAGAAAATTGCGCGGGAGCCCACGCCAATTTTTTCTGCCATTTAACCCTTTAATTTAATAGCCAGAACGCCCAAATTTTGCACATACACACTACTGACATTAGTAGTGTGGAATATGCCAAAAAAAGGGGATGTGACATGGTTTACTGTATGTAACCAGGTCTCATATCATGTCGGGTTTTGGAAGGAAATAGGAAAAGCCGGCAATTGAATTACCGGCTTTAAAGCTATCTAGCGCTGTATGAAATATTAATATATATATATATATATGTGTGTCTCACTAACATATATATACAGTGGGGCAAAAAAGTATTTAGTCAGTCAGCAATAGTGCAAGTTCCACCACTTAAAAAGATGAGAGGCGTCTGTAATTTACATCATAGGTAGACCTCAACTATGGGAGACAAACTGAGAAAAAAAAATCCAGAAAATCACATTGTCTGTTTTTTTAACAATTTATTTGCATAATATGGTGGAAAATAAGTATTTGGTCAGAAACAAAATTTCATCTCAATACTTTGTAATATATCCTTTGTTGGCAATGACAGAGGTCAAACGTTTTCTGTAAGTCTTCACAAGGTTGCCACACACTGTTGTTGGTATGTTGGCCCATTCCTCCATGCAGATCTCCTCTAGAGCAGTGATGTTTTTGGCTTTTCGCTTGGCAACACGGACTTTCAACTCCCTCCAAAGGTTTTCTATAGGGTTGAGATCTGGAGACTGGCTAGGCCACTCCAGGACCTTGAAATGCTTCTTACGAAGCCACTCCTTCGTTGCCCTGGCGGTGTGCTTTGGATCATTGTCATGTTGAAAGACCCAGCCACGTTTCATCTTCAATGCCCTTGCTGATGGAAGGAGGTTTGCACTCAAAATCTCACGATACATGGCCCCATTCATTCTTTCATGTACCAGGATCAGTCGTCCTGGCCCCTTTGCAGAGAAACAGCCCCAAAGCATGATGTTTCCATCACCATGCTTTAGTAGGTATGGTGTTTGATGGATGCAACTCAGTATTCTTTTTCCTCCAAACACGACAAGTTGTGTTTCTACCAAACAGTTCCAGTTTGGTTTCATCAGACCATAGGAAATTCTCCCAAAACTCCTCTGGATCATCCAAATGCCCTCTAGCAAACTTCAGACGGGCCCGGACATGTACTGGCTTAAGCAGTGGGACATGTCTGGCACTGCAGGATCTGAGTCCATGGTGGCGTAGTGTGTTACTTATGGTAGGCCTTGTTACATTGGTCCCAGCTCTCTGCAGTTCATTCACTAGGTCCCCCCGCGTGGTTCTGGGATTTTTGCTCACCGTTCTTGTGATCATTCTGACCCCACGGGGTGGGATTTTGCGTGGAGCCCCAGATCGAGGGAGATTATCAGTGGTCTTGTATGTCTTCCATTTTCTAATTATTGCTCCCACTGTTGATTTCTTCACTCCAAGCTGGTTGGCTATTGCAGATTCAGTCTTCCCAGCCTGGTTCAGGGCTACAATTTTGTTTCTGGTGTCCTTTGACAGCTCTTTGGTCTTCACCATAATGGAGTTTGGAGCCAGACTGTTTGAGGGTGTGCACAGGTGTCTTTTTATACTGATAACAAGTTTAAACAGGAGCCATTACTACAGGTAATGAGTGGAGGAAAGAGGAGACTCTTAAAGAAGAAGTTACAGGTCTGTGAGAGCCAGAAATCTTGATTGTTTGTTTCTGACCAAATACTTATTTTCCACCATAATATGCAAATAAATTGTTAAAAAAACAGACAATGTGATATTCTGGATTTTTTTTTCTCCGTTTGTCTCTCATAGTTGAGGTCTACCTATGATGTAAATTACAGACGCCTCTCATCTTTTTAAGTGGTGGAACTTGCACTATTGCTGACTGACTAAATACTTTTTTGCCCCACTGTATATATATATACAGTACATATGTTTTTATTATTTTTTGAGCACATGGATCCCTTTTTTTTGATTTAAATAGATTTTTATTAACAATATAAAGAAGAGCATCAGAATGCCATTTACATGGCAATATATCACATACACATTTTCTTATTTTAATAAACCCCAACATTACCCCAACTACCCCCCTCCCCCCTAAGACAGCTCAATCCCAATCTTCACCCCACTGAGGCCTTCTCTGCCTCTTGTAATTTATCCTTATCCAGGTCTTAAGAAACTCGACGTCTATACTCCTCAATCCAATTCAAGCCAAGGAGACCACATTTTATTAAACATTTCTATTTTCCCCCTTTTTTTGTACACCCCCTTTTCCAATTTTAGACCATGTTGAACATATTGGAGAAATTCCCTTCTCGCAGGTGGTTCCGCATTTATCCAATTTCGTGCTATTACTTTCCTGGCCATGTAGAGTAGCCTAGCGATTGCAATCTTCCAAGTATTGTCAACTCCAATTTCTTCCACATATCCCAGCACGCATACTATCGGGTCTCTAAGAACTCTACACTTATACGCTACTTCAACCCGGCTCAAAACCACCACCCAAAAAGCAGCCAGCCTAGGACACGTCCACATCATGTGATATATTCCTGCATTCTCACTGGCACACCTCGGGCACTCAGAATTGGCACGCAATCCCGCTTTGTATAGCACTTCCGGAGATTTATGTACTCTATGCAGAATATATAGCTGCGAGAGTCTATATGGTTCACTCAAGGATAGTCGCGGAACCCACTCCATCACCGATTCCCAGGTTTCATTCTCCATCGGCCCTACGTCCCTCTCCCACTTAGCTCTCGCCTTTATAGGGAAATCTAGCAAAAACGTGTGCATAAGGTCCTTATACAGAGTGGAAATAACTCCCCTTGTGGTCCCGTCACCACACACATACTCCAATACTATATCATCTTGAACCCTGATATCAACCTTCTTATTCTGAGCTCTAAAGGCATGTCTCATCTGCGCGTACTGATATTCCCCTGCGGATCTCAGACCAAACTCAACCTGCAATTGGGAAAAGGACTTCAATGCCTGCTGCTGGATTATCTGGTGAACAAAGCAAATTCCCTTATTCTGCCATTCCATCAGTCCTTCCAAGGCCTCAAATTCCTTTAAATTGTTGTTAGACCATATCGGTGTGAATTTAGTCAGCCCTGTAACCCCGCGAATCTGCCTTAGTCTATTCCATAATTTGCGAATCAGGAATAGGGTTGGGTATACTTTCCCCAAAGCGCCCAAGGAGCCATCCTCCAAACACCTGACCACCGGTCGTCGGTCCGTCACCTCTTCCATTAGATGTTGTACTGCACTGGATGACGCCCCTCGCGCCCAGCCCTTCAAATGCTGGCTCTGGGCCGCAAGGAAGTATATTTCCGGGTTGGGCAAAGCCAAACCACCATCTTCCTTGGGTCGCTGAAGCGTCTCCAGGCTAATGCGTGGGTACTGTCTCCCCCATATCAAGCTTCTAAAGAGGGCATTAATCTGCCTGAACTTCCTCCGAGGGATCCAAATTGGTGCGTTATGTAGAACATATAGAATTTTAGGCATCAGGACCATTTTAATAAGGTTTACCCTACCGACGACCGATAGATGTAATTTATTCCAGGCATCTACCTTCGCCTTGAGTACCCCCATAACAGGAGTCAAATTCCTTTGCAGGAACTCCGCAATTGGCACCAAAATCCATATTCCAAGGTATTTAAATTGGGAAACCACCTTTAGCTTCTCATCCCCAACATCCTCACTCACATTCTCTCCTAAGTCATCCACCCTAAAAAGAACCGACTTATCCCAATTAATTGTTAGTCCCGACACAGTACCAAATCTCTCAACAATTTCAATGGTCCCTCTTAGTGAATCGTCTGGATCCGCCAGGAACAGCAAAACATCATCCGCGTATAACGCTATTTTTTCCTCTACTTTCCCATACCTAAACCCAGGGACCCTATCAGACTGCCGAATCTTAGCAGCAAGAGGTTCTACAGCCAACGCGAACAGGAGGGGTGAGAGCGGGCATCCCTGCCTAGTACCCCTAGCCAGCTCTATAGGTCGAGACAGCTCCCCGTTTACTCTAATTCTAGCCGACGGTAATGAATACAACAGCTGTATCCAGGCCACAAACTGCGGACCAAACCCTATACATTCCAGCACCTGCCAGAGGTATCCCCATTCAACACTGTCAAACGCCTTATGGGCATCTAGCGATACAATCACTCTTCGACCACAGTTATCAGACTCTACCTGCAAATTTACATATAACCTCCGCAAATTGATCGCCGTTGATCTATCAGGCATAAAGCCAGATTGGTCCGAATGCACCAGACTCGCAATAACACTAGAGAGGCGGAGAGCCAACTCCTTGGCCAGAAGCTTGACATCAATAGTTAGTAAAGAAATTGGGCGGTACGACTCCGGTTTCCCCAAGTCCTTATCCTCCTTTGGAATAACCACTATTATGGCCTCTCTCATAGAGGCTGGCAAGCACCCACAGGACCTAGCTTCCTCCAGTACCATTTTTAATCTAGGAATCAACACTTCTGCCAAACCTTTATAGATCTCAGCGGGTAGCCCATCAACCCCAGGCGCCTTCCCATTAGTCATAGACATCAATGCCCGACTCAATTCCTCCTCAGTGATAGGGGCCTCAAGGCTCTCCCTATCTGCCTCATTCAGATCCAGACCCTCCAAGAAAGTCATTGTGTCCTCAACCGATTCACCAACCCGAGAGGAATACAAATCTGCATAGAAGTCCGCGAAGGCCCTCAAGATTTCAGGCGTTTCCGTTATTCTACCTCCACTTGCAGATTCCAAAGAGTGTATATATGAAGAACCTCTCTGAGCAGCAGCCACTACCGACAGCAGAGCACATGGATCCCTTGTATAGCCGTATGTCGGGTTTGCAAGCCTGCGAGAAAATTTCACAGTACTGATGCCATACGGATTACATACGGAGGATGCCATGCGCAAAATACGCTGACACACCCTACCTACGGAGGAGATACGGACCACTATTTTGGGGACTTTTCTGCGTATTACGGCCGTAAATTACGGACCGTATTTTTAGTGTGACGCCGGCCTAACTCTGATTTTTAACCATCTTGTTCTAAGATCAACATATACTTTTTGACATGTACAAGTGGCACTTGATGCTTTTTTGGTTTAGATTTGAAGCAGCATTTACAGAAAAAGTTTAAGTCTACACTTAAAAATGCATAGATGCTTGTAGACAAAAATGCACCAAAATCGCACAATCCAACAGTGTCTTAAAAATGCAGAATTTTTCATGAAAAATCACGTTCAATTTGCTTGGACATGTTCACATAAACGCTACGTTTTTTACTGCTGCATTTAACTATCAAGCCAAATGCATGTGATTTCATGATAACTGCGCCCCTGTGCGTCTAAAGATGCTGCTGAACTGTGCAGTTTTTAACCTTTTAAATCTCTCTAGGCTTTTATGGTGAGCCTGAAAAAAACTCATTTACTATTTAAGTACAAAATCAAAGCTTTCTGTACTATAAAATTAAAAAAATTATAAATGCTGCCTCAAATCTGCACCAAAATCACATCAAATTAGGGAGGAGAAGATTGCATAGCTTAGTGCAAAACCTGCGGGAAACAAAAAAGTATTTACACTGTGTGAAAACAATCTGACAGATAAAAAAGCAAGACCACATAGTGAAGGGAATGTAAAAAGGAGAAAAAAAATAAATCCATAGTTCCCAACCATCCCAGATACATCAGACAGTCCTGGATTTGGGTCTACGCCCTGCAGTCTCTGGTATTTGCTGAATGTCTCCACCGCCCCTCTGACATCTCCCCCTGCCACCGCCCCTCTGACATCTTCATCTGCCACCGCCCCTCTGACATCTCCCCCTGCCACCGCCCCTCTGACATATTCATCTGCTACCGCCCCTCTGACATCTATCCCTGCCACCGCCCCTCTGACATCTATCCCTGCCACCGCTCCTCTGACATCTCCACCTGCCACCGCCCCTCTGACATCTCCCCCTGCCACCGCCCCTGACATATTCATCTGCTACCGCCCCTCTGACATCTATCCCTGCCACCTCCCCTCTGACATCTCCCCCCTGCCACCGCCCCTCTGACATCTTCATCTGCCACCGCCCCTCTGACATCTATCCCTGCCACCGCCCCTGACATCTTCATCTGCCACTGCCCCTCTGACATCTCCCCCTGCCACCACCCCTCTGACATCTCCCCCTGCCACCGCCCCTCTGACATCTCCCCCTGCCACTCTGAAATCTCTCCCTGCCAATGCCCCTCTGACATCTTCATCTGCCACCGCCCCTCTGACATCTCCCCCTGCCACCGCCCCTCTGACATCTCCCCCTGCCACCGCCCCTCTGACATCTCCCCCTACCAGGGCAGAAACAAATGGTAGCTGGGGGCCTGAAGAGGGTCACGAATGTGGGGGCCCACCAGGTATGGAGCTGGGCAGTCAGCTGCTATAATATCGGCTCAGGAGGAAGAGATGTCCTTTCTCCTCTTATCTAGAGGGAATTTGCAGGAGATCACCAGGAACATAGCGATCAGGTGAAGGAACACAACTGAGACCAAACATTCACCTAAGAATATGAAAGACACATAAATCCAGATGGAAATCAGTGACTTCACCAAGGACAGAGAAAGACTAGAAGTTGAGACGTCGCCATTATTTACCACATTCCTGTGGAAATTCAGTGACCGAATAAAAACAAAACAAAACAAGAAAACTGCAACAGAAAGGTGCTGAGGGCCCACAATGTTACATCCACCCACAGTGAGACACACTTATATTGGGGTCTTATGTGGCCCTTCAGTCTCCGGGCCCCCATGTAACTTTTATCTCATGGAGCAGGTACTCTACTCAGGCTGCCATGAGAAGAGATGCTAAGCGGCTCCATCTCCTTCATATCACCAGGACAATATGTAGCCGCTATAACATTGACCCCTCATGTTACTTGGGGTTAATTTGGGATGTGAAGAGAATCACTAACAGCAGTGGACATTACATAGTTCTGCCAGACCCCACAGATGTCGTAAACTCACACTCCGATCCTGAGGGAGATTCCTCTCAGCGGCTCCTTATATAACCTCACATGATCACACCATAATCAGCAGGCCATACCAACCAATCAGAATTTAGCTTACACTGCTCTCCCACGAAAGCTGCGCTGTGATTGGTTGCTATGGGCGATGAGGCTATGAGTAGCCACTCCCCCTCTCCTCATATCAGAATCTGTTAAAATGGCGGCTCCTACGCTGAGCTGGATTTGGTCATAAAGGGTTATAGGTGGAATATTTTTAAGACATATGAGAGTGGATCAGATATTTGGGGCCCAGTATACCCCCTTATCTCTCTTAGATTCTGTCACTTCTCCCCAGGAATAGGGTTGTGTCTGCTATTATTGTTCACCTCCCTCTCTCCCATCGGTGCCTCATCTGCTGCATGGTGAAGATCATATTCTGAAGTGTTTGGGGTGTGTGCTCAGGTAGGTGCTTCTGTTACATAGATACCTAGTGGGAGACCGCTCGGCCGCTCCTCTGGGCGCAGTGCGGGACGACCCCCCTCGGCCGCTCCTCTGGGCGCAGAGCGGGACGACCCCCCCTTGGCCGCTCCTCTGGGCGCATTGCAGGACGACCTCCCTCGGCCGCTCCTCTGGGCGCAGTGCGGGACGACCCCCCTCGGCCGCTCCTCTGGGCGCAGTGCGGGACGACCCCCCTCGGCCGCTCCTCTGGGCGCAGTGCGGGACGACCCCCCTCGGCCGCTCCTCTGGGCGCAGTGCGGGACGACCCCCCTCGGCCGCTCCTCTGGGCGCAGTGCGGGACGACCCCCCTCGGCCGCTCCTCTGGGCGCAGTGCGGGACGACCCCCCTCGGCCGCTCCTCTGGGCGCAGTGCGGGACGACCCCCCCTAGGCCGCTCCTCTGGGCGCAGTGCGGGACGACCCCCCCTTGGCCGCTCCTCTGGGCGCAGTGCGGGACGACCCCCCTCGGCCGCACCTCTGGGCGCAGTGCGGGACGACCCCCCTCTGCCGCTCCTCTGGGCGCAGTGCGGGACGACCCCTCTCGGCCGCTCCTCTGGGCGCAGTGCGGGACGACCCCCCCTCGGCCGCTCCTCTGGGCGCAGTGCGGGACGACCCCCCCTCGGCCGCTCCTCTGGGCGCAGTGCGGGACGACCCCCCTCGGCCGCACCTCTGGGCGCAGTGCGGGACGACCCCCCTCGGCCGCTCCTCTGGGCGCAGTGCGGGATGACCCCCCTCGGCCGCTCCTCTGGGCGCAGTGCGGGACGACCCCCCCTCGGCCGCTCCTCTAGGCGCAGTATCATTTAAGGACTGTAATTATATACATTATGTGAAAAGCAGCCAGGTGTATAATGACTCCAGGTGTATTATAGCCTATTAGTGCCGCCATTCATTGATGTCATTGTATAAAGTCTCTCCACACCACATATTCATGACGTCCACATGGTGCTCAGGACGGTGCATGTCCAAAAGGGCTCTCATACATAGTACAGAATCCGCCCTGCAATTCTGGCGCTCTTTAGAGCACTAATGACAATGCAGGGATTGTCAGCCATGCACTGTAATGTCGCAGCCATCTTAGTTGTGGTATTACAGTGGTTGGCTGGCCGCACAGCGTCATCAGGTCTATAAGAGACACCTGACGCCGCCCTGCTCGCCGCATTCTGCTCCGGACTCAGCTAGTGTAGGGAGATCTGCTGCTGAGATAGGGTCAGAATCGTCCTTTATAGGCCGGAATCACACACAGCGAGATACGGCCGAGTCTCACAGGTTAAAACCAAGCTCTGGCACCGACATTCCAGAGCGGAGCGTGCGGCCGCACAGCAATACACGGAGCTGCACGCTCCGCTCCGGAGCTGCACGCTCCGCTCCGGAGCCAGAGTTTGGTTTTAACCTGCGAGACTCGGCCGTATCTCGCTGTAGTGTGACTCCGGCCTAATAGTTAGTGTAGGTCTGCTAGTGTTCAGTCTACAAATCCAGATAAACCAACAGTCCTTTCTAGGGCTAATTTGGGGGTACTGAGATTGCAGCACTAGGTAGCAGGGGAGTCTATGTGCACATATCCACATCAGTGCAAGGCCTGCAGGCACTGTATGTGAGTACATCGCTCACTGCATACCTCCAAAAGCTCCATTACTGTCTGCTGCTGCTGCTTATTTAATGTCTACCTAGCTGCAGTTTTTTTTGCAGCTTATACTCATTTTATTCTAAAGCAATCCATAGCCCCGATTTTTCTACATCGATTTGCTTGGTCACACTGCAGACTCCAGCCAGGTCATTGCAATAGAAGAGCGTGCATATCTAAGAATTTTTTTTTTAAATTTTTGTCCAGGCATCAGATGTGAGTGCGCCAAAAACATTTTTTTTTTTTT
This sequence comes from Ranitomeya imitator, assembly GCF_032444005.1. Lineage (NCBI taxonomy): Eukaryota > Metazoa > Chordata > Amphibia > Anura > Dendrobatidae > Ranitomeya > Ranitomeya imitator. The sequence goes on from NC_091287.1 coordinate 558,060,186, forward strand.
GTACGATCTAATATTTTGTAGTGTCTTAAAACATATTTGGACACTATTTTGCTGCCCAAAAAATATTTAGCTACAGTTCTTATATTTATCACTGTGATTTGTACGCCAAAAGCATCGCATATCATTGCGCAAAATATCTTACTATTTTGGTACTCTTTTTTTTGTGTCATAGCCAACTTGTTGACACAATTTTGTTGTGCCCCAAAAAATCAAGGCCACATTTAGATCAGTATGTTATCTCAGGCTGACGGCTGTTGTATCTGTGGTGGAAAAATCTTTTCTTCGCAGGAATACGTTGCATAGTTCTGTCTGCTAGCCTTGTTCTACTCATTTTTTATTTTTTTTCAAAAATTACCAACAAACATAAATAAAAATTTATACAGTCTGTGATCTCAAGCTGAGGCTTGGTGTATCTCTGTTGGAAAAATCTTTGCTTCGCAGGCATCCGTTGCATAAAACAAAGTTAGCAGACAGAACTACTTTTTTTTTTCCAAAAATTCACCAAAAACATAAAAAAAATATTATAGTCTGTTATCTCAGGCTGAGGCCTGGTGTATCTGTGGTCGAAAAATCTTCGCTTTGCATTCATACTGATCACATACAATTTTTCGCCAAATAAATCCATTTGTACTGTGTTTTTCAAATAGTTCAGTAGTCCATTTAAAATGGGCAAGGCAAGGGACGGGGAAGTGGACATGATGCTGATGGTGCATGCAGAGGATGAGGCTGTGGCCAAGCTGAAGGTGGGCCACAACAAAGAGCCACATCTTCGTGCTCGACCTTCCTGTCCATTTCTAGGGGACCGCAACACTCTGCTATTGAAGCCAGAGCAGTGTGAAACGGCTGTTGGTTGGATAGCGGATAATGCTTCCAGTCACTTAGACTTGACCATGTGGAAGACATGGTGGTGGCTGAGTAACTGTGACTGTGAACCAGATATTCCTCACCCTGATCCTCCTTCCTCCCACCATGCCTAGTGGCCTGAGACAACTGATCCCACACTTGGACACTCCGAAGAGATGTTCAGTTTTCCCTTTAAAGATTCCAGACTCTCGGTCGGTCAACTTGAAGTGGGGCCAGATGAGAGTGCATGCCGCAATGCCCAAAGCTCTGAGCAGCCACGGTCACACAAAGGCGATGGTGGGAAAGCGTCACAAGAGGCAGATGATGATGAGACAATTGCCAGAAAGTTAGGAGGAGGAGCAGGGTGCAGATGTGGAAGATGAGGTGGTGGATAACATAGTGACTGACCCAACCTGGCAGGAGGACATGCAGAGCGAGGACAGCAGCACACATGGGGAAGGAGGCATATCACCCCAACAGGCAGGAAGAAGCAGTGTGGTGGCCACAAACAGAAGGCATGCATCCGTTCCCCATAACACCAACATGAGGAAAGTTACCATTCCATGTTAGATCTTCCAGAGTTTGGTTATTTTTTAAGGACTCTGCCGATAACCCCAAACAGGCCATTTGCAGCACCTGCCATGCTTGCATCAGCAGACGTAGCAAAACTACCAGCCTGACCACCACCAGCATGATCAGGCACATGGCAGCAAAGCACCCGACTTTGTTGTCCGAACCCCAGGAACACTGTCTGCAGGTGACACCACTGCTTCTTCCACTATCTTACATAGAAGCCAATCCCCAGTCCACTGTGTGTTGTGAATTCTGTTGTTGAACTCCCTCCTGTGGTCGTGAATGGTACTTCGGCGAGTTCTGTCTATGGGCTCCCTCTGGTGGCTGTGAGTGAAGCTGCTGCTTCTGAGGTTCCTTACACAGGTGACGTGGTTTATCCTTTGGTTGACTGCTCTATTTAACTCCTCTCAGATCGTTACTCCATGCCAGCTGTCAATGTTTTTGCATTGGTTCAGTTCGCTCCTGGATCTTTCTGGTGACCTGCCTTCTCCTGCAGAAGCTAAGTTCCTGATAGTCATTATTTGTTCATTGTTTTCTTGTCCAGCTGGTTTTCATGATTTTGTCTTGCTAGCTGGAAGCTCTGGGATGCAGAGTGGCCCCTCCGCACCGTGAGTCGGTGCGGAGGTCTTTTTTGCACACTCTGCGTGGTATTTTGTAGGTTTTTGTGCTGATCGCAAAGTTACCTTTCCTATCCTCTGTCTATTTAGTAAGTCTGGCCTCCCTTTGCTGAAACCTGTTTCATTTCTGCGTTTGTGACTTTCATCTTTACTCACAGTCAATATATGTGGGGGGCTTCCTTTACTTTGGGGAATTTCTCTGAGGCAAGGTAGGCTTTATTTTCTATCTCTAGGGCTAGATAGTTCTTAGGCTGTGACGAGGCGCCTAGGTCTGGTCAGGAGCGCTCCACGGCTATTTCTAGTGTGTGTGATAGGATTAGGGCTTGCGGTCAGCAGAGCTCCCACATCCCAGAGCTCGTCCTGTATGAGGTTTAACTATCAGGTCATTCCGGGTGCTCCTATCCACCAGGTCATAACAACTGTGCATGTGAAGATGCCTCTGGCCCTGCACCTGTTGCCCAGTCAAGCAGCACCATCATCAAGCCCATCCATGTCTTTGTCCCAGCACAGCCTTTAGTTGTCTTTACCCCATTCATTGGAACACAAGCGGAAATACCCAGCCAACGCCCCACAGTACTAAATTCTACCATTTCTGGTCTGCTTGTGTTTGAAATGTTGCCTTTGAGGCTCATTGAGATGGAAGATTTCCATAACCTGATGGTGGCGGCCATCCCAAGGTACTCTGTCCCCAGTTGCCGCTATTTCTCCCAGTGTGTCGTACCGGTATTACACAAGCATATGTCTCACATTACCTGTGCCCACAACAATGGTGTTACTGGGAAAGTCCACCTAACCACAGATACGTGGACAAGTGCTTGTGAGCAGGGATGGTAAATCTCACTGACCACACACTGGGTTAACATAGTGGAAGCCGGGACCCAGTCGGACCTTGGGATGGAACACATCCTCCCCATGCCGAGGATTGCGGGCCCTACGTCAATCAGGGTTGCCCCAGTCTACAGCTACTGCACCTCCTCCTCTTCAGCCTCCATCTCTGAAATGAACACATCAGTCAGAAGCTGGAAGCACTGCAGCACTGCCTCAGCCAAGCGGCAACAGGCTGTGCTGAAGCTGATCTGCATAGGTGACAAACCGCACAATGCTGAAGAGTTGTGGACAGCTATGAAAGATCAGTCATATTTGGATGACACCGCTGAACCTACAGCCAGGCATGGTCTTGTGTGACAATGGCCATAACCTGGTAGCGGCTCTAAGGCAAGGTGAGCTCACACATGTACCTTGCTTGGCCCATGTGCTTAACCTTGTGGTTCAATGTTTTCTGAAATCTACTCAGAGCGGCCAGATCTGCTAGTGAAAGTACGCCGTCTGTCTGCCCATTTTAGAAAGTCACATACAGCTTTAGCTGCCTTTGCCATGCTTTAGCAGCATTTGCAGCTTCCGGCTCATCGACTGGTGTGTGATGTCCCCACGCGTTGGAACTCTACACTGCATATGTTGGAAAGGATTTGTGAGCAGAAGAGGGCAGCTGTTGACTACCAGCATCAACAAGGCCGTTGATATTCAGTTCAGACTCCACACATAAGACCTCAGGAGTGGAAATGGATGTCAGACATATGTACCATCCTCCAAAACTTTGAGGACTGCACCAACATGGTGAGCGGAGATGATACCACTAATTGGCATCACCATCCCACTTCTCTGCATTCTGAAAACCTCTCGGCTCACAATTCGAGGATGCATTGCAGGCAGAGCACGAGGACATGGAGCAAGGAACCATACAGGGGGATTACACTCAGCCCAGCCTCATGTCTTCCCAAAGTGGATTAGTAGACAATGAGGAGGAGGAAGAACAGGAGCTACTTTCATGCGCTATAGACAGTACTACAAGCACAGCTGTCATACCGTCTGTCTAGCGGGGATGGCCTGAGGATGAGGAGGACAGCATGGTCAGTCGTCCTGTTGGTGAGGACACGGATGTTTTGCCTGTTACCAGTCTGGCACGCATGGCTGACTTTATGTTGCGCTGTGTTTCACGTGACCCTCGCATTATTAAAATTTTTGGTGACAGTCATTGCACACAAGTGAGATGACTCAAGGAAGGTGCAAAAAATCCAAATTATTCTATTTGCAGCTTGCTTGTCATAATCCTTGCACCTTGCGGGTTGCAATGTAGCAGTGGCATAGAATGGTCATTGGTTGTATGTCTCAGCCCTGGTGTGTAGCCCCCCCGGTGGGATGTCGCATGTGTGAATGCTGTACATGCACAGTACAATGATAGGCAGGATGAGGGTCTGTGCCCCCAACAGTGGGCTCCGCATTCACATGCTGCGCTAAGCCTTTTCACCACTTAGGTGCAGCAGCAACTGATACTATTACCTAAGTGGCTAGAAAGAGACCGGGAGGCACCGCTGTCACACAGGACAGCAGACTGTAGCTTTCATGGCAGCTTGGGGCCTAGCAGTTCTGAAACCTGATCATACAATAATTTTTTAAAGGCACAACCCCTTTAAAGGGAATCTTTTAGGTAATTCTACCCCCTCTGCCAAACTGAAGACAGTTGTCAAAATGAATCCTTAACCGTATTAAACAAAATGCTGATCTGCTGCAGAGGAACCCACTTTACAAGTATGCAAATGAGTTTGCAAGTGCTCTGGGTGGCATCCAGCACTTCCACTCCCTCAGCTTCCAGCTCCATTTTATACCTAAGGCTATGTTCACATGTTGCATTTTTGCTGTATTTTTTTTGTGCTTGTAAAAGCTGCTTTCTTGGCAGTAAAGACTCTGCTTACAAAAAGCAGGTTTTTCTGCATTTTTGCTGCGCTTTTATGGTCCCTTGTGCATGCTGATAAAGTATTCCCACCTCAAAAAAACATGTTGCAAATTCCTTAGCATTTTGCAAACAAAATGCAGCAAAACCTGATCCCTGCATTTTTTTTGATGCATTGTTGCCACATTGTTTTCTAAGGGTGAAAAAAAACACTGCAAAAACGCTGAAAGAAGTGACATTATGATGTGTTAAAAAACGAAGCCGTTTTCCAATTCAGTCAGGAAAAAAGAACAATGCGTGTGCAGGAGATTTCTGAAATGTCATAGCTTTTGCTGGTACTGTAAAAGGAAGCTTACGATTTGCATAAAAAAGAAGCAAAATTGCAACGTGTGAACATAACCTAACTGCCCATATTATATCCCGGTTACTAGTTATGCGTGTTGTATTCTGTCAAATATGGAACTTCAGTTTATTGTTTCGGTTTGATACTTGTGTTCTATACTGTAAATTTAGGCTCTTATATGTTTCGATAACATCATCGTGGTACGGAGGGGGGCCCATACGTAATTTTTGCACAGGGGCCCTCTGCTGTCTGTGTCCGCCCCTGCCCCTTTAAGTGGGATAATGAAAACATAGCATCCTGGAATCTGCTTGGCGCCCTCAGTAGATAGAATGCTCTCATTAAATTATGGGGCTGTGAGACAAAAGCTCAAAGGTGACATGCTGCATGAAACAACACGGCATGTCTTGGTTAGGAAGAATATCGTCCGTAGAAATGTTCATAATCCCCCAAATATTGTACGTATTCCACAACCTCCCTATCAGTCTCCATGAAAATACAAAGACTTACAAGCAATCATAATAAAATACATATGGCAGGAAAAACCGCACAGTTAAAGCAGATATACTATATATCCCAATAAAAGACGGTGCACTGGGCTGCCTCAATGGTATTATAGGGCAGCCATGAATGATAAGGATAACACACATTGGATAGAAATCGGATTAGGATAGGAAATTGGATAGGTATCTGCCAATATTGGTGGAAGAGGCGCTGGGAGTGTGGAGCATTCTAATCAATAAACTGCATTCTATCAATTTGGCGCTCTCTAGAGCCCCCATAGAAACTCGGGAGCGGTGAATTCGGGTCCTCCAGATTCGTAACTGGAAATCCATGGGACTTCTATTGATTGGGGATATGTATGAGGAATTATATTGCTGCAATTCTCTATGATCAGAGAGAAATTCCTCCGTCCACATAAAGATCATTATATAAATATCTCTAAATTAGACCTTTTCTACAGGGAAACAAAGATATATTTTCACTACCTACCAACTATATATGATACTCCTCACCCCAGCGCAGCAGATAAGAGCCCACAACCATACGCTGTAGGAGACCTTCCGCTCTCTGGACTCGTATCTCCACAAATGGGAGAGGGATCTACAATGTGGGATCACCACGGGGCAATGGCGGACGTCCTTATCAATGATAGGGACACACTCTAAGGAGTGTGAAGGAGGCAGAATACACAACGTAAATCCTGCTCTTCCTCCACAGTTGTCCCCTGTGTGCTGTGCGGCCGGGGCCCCTGACCATAGAAGATGAAGCTGCAAAAATGATGGAAATGATGGAACAGGACCAACAGAGAGAACCCCTCTTGCCTTGTTATGTATACGATCCCTTGTACCCGGAGTTGAAATTTATTCATAGCGATGTTCCTTACACAAGAAGGACAGTGGTGAACAGCGAGTCGGAGGACCCTGCAAAGCCGCCCATTGGGGTCATGGATCTCATTTCTCTGCTAGCAGAACAGCTCCAGAGGCCGTCCCTGGAGGAGCAGACTACTACTGTGGGGGACTCTGCAGGTATGCCCTGAATGTACTCATCTTTCCCCGGCTCCTGACTGTTTGTGAACTGCATTTACTCTCTATGGTTTGCTCTTAATGTACTCATCTTTCGCTGGCTCCTGTTTGTAAACTGCATGTATTCTCTCTATATTATGCTTTGCTTACCCATCATTTAGTTTCCATCATCTGTTTCATTTCTCTTGTGTTGTCATGCATATCTTTGAGAGGTCACTCCAGCCTCTCCCTCTTTTTATGACCTTTGTTTCTCCTTGAGCATGTGGTCTGGCCATTCACACCCAACCCCTCACTCACACCTGATTGTCCTTATTCCCAGATATATTGTGAGCCATGCATCTGCCCCAGACGTAGTCTGCTCCAGCCATCTCCAAATTCCAGGTTTCAAATTACAAATTTCTAATTACACTTCTCAGAATTAGACTAGAATTGGACTGGAATTGACTGAATGGTAATGGAGTATAAAACCACTACAATGTCAGGGTTTCTTATCACTTTCACCTCAATACAATATTTTTCCCTATCTCCTGTAATCCCCCCACCGAGTAAGGAACTAGTAATTTCCCCCTCCATCCTCCCCAGCCATCTCGCCTCCTCTACATACAATCCTTTTTCTCCAGACACACATGGCCACATCATGTCCTGTCCTGCTCCCATCTTCTAATGCTCTGTCTGCTACTCCTCATTGCTGTTATAATAGATGAATGTGGATAAAATCCGCGCTGCTGCAACAAATGATGGATCCAGATATAGTTATAAGATGTTCAGGTGGTTTATTCAACGCGTTTCGAAGCTCATGGCTTCTTCAGGAAGTTTCCACAGAAAGATATGACACATGGTACTATTGCCTCGCTTATATACATTCAGAATTCAAATAACGGCGCCAAGTAGTCTTCCGACATGTGACAAACAGTGTCAAAGTTCAAGAAAGCCGTATTTCATAGAATTAAGCTATTTTCGACATGTACATAAATCATTAGTATCATGATTACAATTGATGAACAATATAGTAAAATTTCATTCATTTTCAGAACGGAAAAAATAGAAAAAAATGGAACTGTGTGCAAACTGACGGGACAAGAACTTGTTTGAGGGTAAAAACAATCCCCATTCTGCTCCCTCCACTATCCATGTTGCTACAAGAGGAGTTATTCCTGGTGAATGAAAACGGCCACCACCCTTCTCTGCATAATTCATGTATATTTATTTGTTTATTAAATAATATTTTAAAATGCAAAATTAATAAAGATAAAATTTTTTAAAAATTAATAAAATATAGCAATGAAATTATCCTTTTAGATTTATCTTTTTTTTATTGTCTTTTGCTGATAAAAATAAGGTACAAATTGTAATGATTGTGGTGGAATTTTAAAAAAAATAAATAATCATTATTTATCTGTCGTCCATGACAGCACTACGGAGAGAGGGGATCCGCCCTTCAGGAACAGGAAAACCTACAGATACATAAGGGCGGCACCTCTCCCACGCATCAGTTGGTTTCCTGTTCCTGGAGGACAGGATTCCCTTCAGATACAACTTCGATCACCTATCAACACCCAGGCCGGCTGTCCGACCCAGGTAGCGAGGGGATCTCCTACCTCGGGCAGTGCGGGTCCCTGGAAGCGCCACGGTGGGTCCGGGTAGGACTCCACGACAGTGAGCGGTGCAGCGTGAAGCGGCGTCCGGTGGAGGTCCATCCCCAGTGGCAGCGAGGTGAGTATGCCCCCCACCCCCCGAGGTCCATTCACCCCACTAGGCCTCGGTCTTCCCCACCTCTGATCCCGTCGGTGCAGTGCAGCGTCATGTGCGCTCCTTCCGGTTCGGGGGGGGGGGGGGGGGTGGGCCCAGCCCGGAGCCGGGGTCGGTCGCCGGCTTTTGCCGCAATTGCCGCCGTGGGCGGCGATAGTGTGGCGGCGGGCGGCTGGGGGGACCGGCAGTGCCGTCCCCGGGATTCCGGGCGCGTCCCTGAGCTCTCTGCCCGATACCGGAAGTGACGCACTGAGGGGGCGGGGCCTAAACCGGAAGTGAAACGCCGGCCGTTTTTCTTTTAAAAACGCCACTATGCGGGGGGAGGGGCGCAAGGATCTGCAGGTGCGGGGGTGGATTTAGCCACGCACCTGCACATGTTCCGGACCTGGGGGAAGGGCTATATATAGCCATACAGAGTGCTGCAGGGCTGCTTGTGAGCCCATCTGCAGCTATGGATGAGCCGGAAGCTACCGTCGGTCTGCTGGAGGAGCAGGACAGATCCTTGGAGAGGTCCCATGCGAACCCCCAGCCGAAGACCCGCGGACGCAGTAATCAGCCCAGTCGCAGATCTAAACAAAAGGATCTGGACCGACCCCCCCCCCCCCCCCCAGTGTTCCGGTACCTACCGCTACTGCCCGGGTAAGAGATCTACGTGAACGTACCCTGATGCAGTTTTTTACTATGTTTATTTCCGTAGGGGAAAAAATGCGCTGGTAAAGTTAAAAACAAGGCGTGCGCGCTATGCGCTTGCCCTTTGCCAGACACCTACCCTAAGAGACTGTCAGTCGTGTGTGCGGCAGATGGTAGGAAATAAATTGATGGGAACACGGTATAGTGGTAGCACCGGGGTAAAATTACATAGCCCTTTTCTTCACTCCCATAGGTGGCGGAAGAATCTCCTGATTTTACATCAAACCTTAGGGAGATTATCAGGAAGGAGGTGAAAGATTCCATGAAATCCTTGTCCCGGGGGGAGCCTTCCAAAAGAAGAAAGGAGCCTAGCGCCTCAGATTCGGATTCGTCCGCTGGCCCTAGTAGGGTGAATGATTCAGACGCCTCTGGCTCCTCAGCGTCCTCTTCGGAAGAGGACTCTAACCGTTTCTGTTTTCCGTTGGACCAAATGGACAAACTGATTAAATCAGTTAGATCCACCATGGGGGTGGCTGACGAAAGGCCAGAACTTTCAGTGCAGGACCTAATGTTTGGCGGTCTAGACCCAAAAAAGCGTAGGTCTTTTCCGCTCAATGACAAGGTTCAGAACCTCATCAAAAGGGAATGGAAGAAGCCAGAGAAAAAAGGCTCCTTTCCACCGGCTTTTAAACGTAGATATCCCTTTGAGGACCCCCTGGTGAACACATGGGATAAGGCACCAAGATTGAACGCAGCGGTGGCTAAGGCATCTAAAAAATCATCTATCCCCTTTGATGACATGGCTTCCCTAAAGGATCCTCTCGATAAGAAGGCTGACTCATTCCTTAAATAAAAAATACTATACCTAGCTATGAGCCTGGATGTACTTTTGCGCACTGATTGTAGCGCTATGGGACCGCTCACTGGAGCCATCTGTCATGAAGCGATCTATGGAGAATTCCTCTGTCATGCGCAGTTGCCGACTATATGGACTCAGTGTGCTGACTGTGCTGGAGTCCGGGACTGCGACATGTGCATATGAGCTACGGACAGGGATAATGTCACGGACATGCGCAATACAATGTGCACCATTGGACAAGAGTGGGCGGTGTTTGTTTACTACTGACATGTGGACCAGCAGCCTATGAACTAGCGCGGTGAGGAGCGCTGCATGCTGGGCATATGTCGATCACATGATCTAAGATTTAGGAGCTGATTGGACTGCTCCTGTTCTGAACACGCCCACAATGCCATGACAATCGTGGATGCAGTACCCGGATTGGTGCGAGTGATATTTGTTTACATTGTGGACTTTGGGGACTTATTGGGGATTTATGAGTGTGATATAATAACGGCGAGCGATCAGAGGTAGTTGGACTATGTTAGCGGCTAGTATATATAGGGGGCTGGCAATGTGGGACTGTTTTTATATGTGTATATGTATGTTGCACTATGATGTATTTTTTCCAGGTGTATGGAGCCACACCATTGGTTGCTTGTTAATTAATGGGTTTGGCCTAAGGGTATATAATGGTGGTTGTATTGTCTTTTCACTATGCTTGAAAAAGGTCCACGGACCGAAACGTTGCAGATGGCAGAATAAATACGAGAGCTGTTTTTTTCACAATTGCTGTGGTGCTGTCCTTCTCTTCATGTGCTTCTCGTTCCTTAAACCTTAAAGGGACATGGGAGATGTCGGCGTGTGCCCTGAGACCTGCTGTAGCTGCGACATGTGCAGCCAGATCAATGATGGTCTGGCTGGATCAGCTAGGATCTAAATTGGAAGAGCGAGTCTCCAGAGATTCTATGTTGAAATTCCTACCATCAATTCAGAATGCCGCTGCCTTTCTGGCGGATGCGGATTCTGCAAGAATGTCGGCTAGAGCGGCAGGACTATCAAACGCAGCACGCAGGGCCCTATGGCTGAAATGTTGGCCGGGTGACCTTCAATCCAGATCCCGTCTCTGCTCTATTCCGTGCGAAGGGGAATACCTGTTTGGTCCAGTCCTAGACAAACTGCTGGAGAAAGCTGGAGACGAGAAGAAGTTTCCCAATCTACCAACTACTTCTTACAGATGTCCCTTCGCAGGGAAAAGATTCTTTCGAAGGAGACCAGCTAGAGAGCAGAGCAGATGGGACGATAAAAAGAAGAGAGGTACTGGATTTATATTTGGAGGTGGGGGACGTCAGGAGCCATCCCGTGAGGTCAAAAAACCACCCCAATGACTAGTCGCCCCGGTGGGAGGTAGACTATCTGCCTTCTTCCTGGCCTGGTCCAAAATCTCCAGTAGCGATTGGATTTTGGGGATAATAGCTACGGGTCTGCGGCTAGAGTTCTCCTCTATCCCTCAGAATGTCTTCAGGATTACCCCGCTCAGGTCCTCTCCAGCAGAACAGGCGGCCCTGGAAACGGAAGTTCACGACCTGCTCAATAAGAATGTCCTATCTGAAGTCCCAGAAGGATAACAGGGTAGTGGATTCTATTCTCCTCTATTCCTGATAAGTAAACCTGACGGCTCCTTCAGGACAATTATAAACCTTAGGGCTCTTAATAATTTCCTGACCGTTCAATCATTTAAAATGGAAACCATTAACACCGCAATAAAGCTACTGTTTAAAAACTGCTTTATGGTAGTATTAGATTTAAAGGACGCCTATTACCATATCCCTATTTATGCAGGTCACCAACGATACCTAAGGGTGGCGGTACGGTTGGATGGGGTGGTCAGGCACTTCCAGTATAGGGCCCTCCCCTTTGGTATATCGGTCGCCCCTCGGGTGTTTACCAAAGTAATGGCTGAAGTTATGGCGCACCTTCATGAGTCCGACATTCTAATAATCCCCTACCTAGACTATCTCCTTATCGTAGGTAATACGGCGGATCACTGTCTGGAACAATTACATAAAGTGATGTCTGCTCTGGGGTGGATGCTAAATATTAAAAAATCACGGTTACAGCCCATGACGGTGCAGCGATTTTTAGGCCTGACCCTGGATTCCCAGGTTCAGGAATGCCATTTGCCTCAAGAGAAAATTGATCGCTTGCACCTTCAGGTGCTGAATGCCTCTAAAAACCCCACCATGTCCCTTAGAAGAGCCATGTCTCTGTTAGGCTCTCTCTCGTCCTGTATTCCAGCGGTCCGATGGGCCCAGTATCATACTAGGATACTTCAGGGCGAGGTGCTGATACAACAAAAAAGGTTGGGGGGATGTCTGGAGAGCCTGCTGACCCTATCCCAAGATGCTATTGTATCCCTTGGATGGTGGCTAAACCGAGAGAACCTGTCCACGGGGGTCCCCTGGGAATATAATGTAACTCGTATAGTCACCTCGGACGCCAGCCCTTCTGGGTGGGGGGCTCACATGGGAGATACATTGGTCCAGGGGCTTTGGGATCGGTGTCAGATGGAAATGTCCTCTAACCTGAAGGAGTTAACGGCAGTAGAACAGGCAGTTAAAACACTCCTTGTCTATCTACAGGGCCACCACGTGCGGGTATTCTCGGACAATCGGGTCACCGTGGCGTACATAAACCACCAAGGCGGGACCCGTTCCAAATCCCTAATGTGCGTAGCAGCCCGTCTGTTCCAGCTAGCAGAGCAACATCTTCTCTCATTGGCCGCTCTTCACATAAGAGGAGCAGAAAACACTCTGGCGGATTTCTTAAGCCGCAACACATTGAGGCAGGGAGAGTGGTCCCTGAACGGCTCCATCTACAACCTCATCGTGGAAAGGTGGGGTCAACCAGAGGTAGACCTGTTTGCCACAAAAGAAAACAGAAAAGTGACTCAATTCTGCTCTCTGAACCCCAGAGAAAATCCTCTGTCAGTAGACGCCCTCCTCATAGATTGGAACTTCAGTCTAGCCTATGCCTTTCCTCCCCTGTCTCTACTTCCTCTGGTGGTGAGGAAAATCAGAAAGGACAAAGCCACAGTGATATTAACTGCCCCCTTCTGGCCCAGAAGGACGTGGTTTCCATGCCTAAGAGCTATGTCGATATCCGACACATGGGTCTTACCAGACATCCTGGATCTCCTATCCCAGGGCCCAGTCTACCAGCCTCGGGCGGTTGGCCTTCATCTGATGGCGTGGATTTTGAGCGGGCGCTGTTAAAGGATAGGGGGTTCTCTCCGGCCCTCATTAACACTCTGCTGAAAAGCAGAAAAACAATCACCGCAAAAATCTATGTCAGGATCTGGAAGAGATTTCTCGGGGGTAATAGCAGGGCAGTCAATACCGATTGACCAGATCTTGGAATTCTTACAGAAGGGATTAGATATGGGGTTATCCCCAAATACTGTTAAAGTGCAGGTATCAGCCTTAGGGGCCCTCTTTGGCTGTAATATTGCTGAGAATCACTGGGTCAGCAGATTCATTAGGGCAATAAAACAGTCTAGGCCAATGGTAAAAAATAGGGTCATGCCATGGGACCTGAACCTAGTCCTCTCAGCCATGACAGAGGCCCCATTTGAGCCGATTTCTTCAGCTTCTATTAAAAACTTATCTCTTAAAGTAGCCTTCCTGGTGGCCCTAACATCGGCGCGTAGGATAGGCGACATCCAAGCATTATCCAGGGTTCCCCCTTACATGCAGCTTAGGGATGATAGAGTGATACTGTCCCCTGATCCAGCATATCTTCCTAAGGTAGTGTCCAGATTCCACAGAACACAGGAAATAGTTCTTCCATCTTTCCTCCCCAATCCTACTAACGATAAGGAAAGGTAGCTACACACTTTAGATGTAAAAAGATGTATCTTGGAATATCTAGCAGTAACGGATCCCTGGAAGATGGATAACGCCCTATTCGTGTCCTATCAGGGTAGTAGGAAAGGGCATAGAGCATCGAAATCTACCTTAGCTAGATGGATTAGGAAGGCTATCTCGTGGCATACATCTCAAAGGGCAAGCCGGCGCCTGAAGGTCTTAAAGCGCATTTCACTAGAGCTATGGCGGCTTCGTGGGCGGAAAGATTGGAGGTGTCGATCGACCAGATTTGTAAGGCTGCTACTTGGTCTTCCCCAAGCATGTTCTATAACCGCTATAGATTGAACCTGGGTGCCTCTTCTGACCTCTCTTTTGGTGTAAGGGTGCTGCAAGCTGTAGTCCCTCCCTAGTTAGTTACTCTCTGTAATTCTCTCCGTAGTGCTGTCATGGACGACCTTTATCGGTCTTAGTTACTCACCGGTTAACGGTGTTTCTCGGAGTCCATGACAGCACCTGTACATACCCTCCCGTCTTCTTAAGTTCTGGGTGTACACCTCTTCCATTGCTTATATAATTCACGGTAGTGAATAGTTAATATTGTATTATTGTTTATTATGTATGCTATTAACCTTGGTGGTCCTCTTGTGCTCTGTAAACCAACTGATGCGTGGGAGAGGTGCCGCCCTTATGTATCTGTAGGTTTTCCTGTTCCTGAAGGGCGGATCCCCTCTCTCCGTAGTGCTGTCATGGACTCCGAGAAACACCGTTAACCGGTGAGTAACTAAGACTATCCTCGCTTGGAGCGAACCAAGGAGAATTCCTTCTGTCATACTCGTGGGCTGCAGCTTAAATGAAGTGCCCGTGAAAGATCAAGAAAAGGACTGGAAAGATACAAACAGATGTATCCTATCAACCTGTACGAGATCGCTATCTATCTGCATTACCATGGTGCTAGTGGTCTAGTTCATCCTGTTGATTTATTCCAAGTTCAGAGAAATTAATGAGCCAGTGAATCATTAAGCCGGTAACGCACCCGACTGACGGCCCGTGCAAGGTAATTATCCGGTCATGAGCCGAAAAGAAAAGGATTATGTCTATTTGTGATAAGTGTGGAAGGCTCTATCTGACCGTGCAGTGGAGCCGAACATAAGTAGGGGAAAAGGAGTGAAAGGACTGACGAGGAACATAAATAGAGAACGGTTCGTTCCTGAGATCGCTCCATTTATTGTTACATGGGTGATCATGAATATAATATATAAACTATTTTGTGTCCCTTATTCCAATGTGAATATCTAAATTGGTTCATTTACAGTCATTGAAATGCAAACTAACATATGTATCGTGTTGCAAGAACTTTAGGGTTTGATCTACTTAATTGTTCTAATGGTATGTGACTATGGTATCCGAGGATACTTTGAATTTATATATTAGTGATATTAATGAAACTAGTGTTTTGATGAATGTTGAAGTTAAAGTGCATTGTGCTAGAATCTTCATGAGTGCAAAACTACTATTGATTAACTCGTCCCTATGATATACAAATGTGCAATTAATTATAACCCTATTACTTAATAGATTAGTGGAATTGACTGAATGGTAACGGAGTATAAAACCACTACAATGTCAGGGTTTCTTATCACTTTCACCGCAATACAATATTTTTCCGTATCTCCTGTAATCCCTGCACCGAGTAAGGATCCTCCCCAGCCACCTCACTTTCTCCTCACAGCTGATCCTCCACATACAATCCTTTTTCTCCAGACACACATGGCCACATCATGTCCTGTCCTGCTCACATCTTCTAATGCTCTGTCTGCTACTCCTCATTGCTGGCAACGTATCTCCAAATCCTGGCCCTCAACACATCACCACACTAATTTCGAATACCCTACCATCTTTCCTACAGGGAAAAAAAGATATTTTCACAACCTACCAAACTATATATAATACTCCTCACCCCAGAGCAGCAGATAAGAGCGCTGTCCGTAAGCTACAACCATAAGCTGGAGGAGACCTTCCACTCTCTGGACTCGTATCTCCACAAATGGGAGAGGGATCTACAATGCGGAATCACCACGGGGCAATGGCGAACTTCTCAATTATAGGGACACACTCTAAGTGCATCAATCACCTGGAGAACGCCAGAAAGCTGCAGTACAGGTGGTACTTCACACCATACAGATTGTCTAAGACAGGGGTGCCAAACTGCATTCCTCGAGGGCCGCAAACCATGCGTGTTTTCAAGATTTCCTTAGCTTTGCACAAGGTGCTGTAATCATTATGTGTGTAGGTGATTAAATTATCACCTGTACAGTACAAGGAAATCCTGAAAACATGACCTGTTTGCAGCCTTTGAGGAATGCAGTTTGACACCGCTGGTCTAAGATCTACCGCAATTCCCCAGATATGTGCTGGAGGTGCGGAGATGCCAACACAGATATGTTACACGTCTGGTAGAAGTGCCATAGAGTGAAGCAGCTCTGGGACACAATCTCTCACCTACTGTCTCAAATTAGTGGCATCCCAATGAAAATTGGGAAAGAGCAAGCGCTTCTGACCATTGACCTGGTTTTAATTCCGTACGTATACATGACAGTGATTACGCACATCATCATAGCTACTAAAATGAAAATTGCAAGATATTGGAAAAACCCCAAATGTCTGTCATTGACTGAGCCACGATCCAATTTTGGATTTGTGGCAGATCTGGTTTGCCTCAGTTTAAGACCTTTTTTCCTTTCTGGTCATCGGGGGTTAATGCAGGTTTTTCCCACCGGAGGCCGCTGATGTTATTGCATTGCTGCTGGCTCAGCTGATGTTTGTGGTGACCACTCCCTCCATCCTTTAAGAGGTTACCTGGTTCATCAGCTGACTGTCGGTGTTAGTTCATTCTTCAGCGACCAAGCCAGGAGTAGGAGCTAGCTGGGAACTGTTGTTCTACAGCTGTGTCCGTTGTATCTGGTGTTTCTTCCTGCTTTGCTGTGCCTTGCAGCATTAAGCTAAGTGTGGTTTTCCTTTACCTTGTCTGTTTACCTGTTAATTGTGATATTTATACACTGGTGCAGTCCACCTCCCTTGGGGGGAGAAGGGGGTCACTGAAAGGGCCTGCACAGGAGACAGGGATACGCTGGCGGCTCGGGCCTCCTAACCATCATAGGTAGCCCCGAGATAAGGGAAAGCCAGGGCCCCTTATAGTGCAGGGACAGGTGCGGGTTCCAGTACGCCGTCCTGCCCCTTTATCGCCATAAACGGCGTGACATTAACACCGACCTTCACATTTTTTCTGGTGAGCCATGGCTCAAATGCAGGCCTTTGCCCAACTGCTTCAGACCCTCACCGACGAGTTTAAGGTGCTGCGTGGTGAGGTGGTGCAGCAGTTGGTGGGGTTTTGGGCTTCGGCCCAGGTACATGCTCAACCTGAGCCCAAGTTATCTCTTCCTGACAGGTTCTCTGGTGGGAGAGATAAATTTTTGTTTTTTAAGGGGCCTGTAAGTTATACTTCAGGCTCTGCCCTCTTTCATCAGAGAGTGAGGAACAACGGGTGGGTATCATCGTTTCCCTTCTTAAGGGTGATCCCCAATCCTGGGCCTTATCCCTGCTGACCAGTTCTCCATCTCTACAGTCGGTGGACGAGTTTTCTGCAGCTCTGGCGCTGGTATATGGTGACCCGGACGTCTCTTTGGCGGAATCTCGACTCCGTAAGATCAAGCAAGGAGGTCGGCCGGCGGAGGAGTACTGTTCAGAGTTCAGGAGGTGGGCCACTGACACACAGTGGAATGACCCGGCCCTTAGGAGCCATTTTGTGCAGGGTCTGTCCCCTAGGTTACAAGATACTCTGGTACAGTACGCCGCCCCCAAGTCACTAGAGGCCGCCATGTCCCTTGCCACCCGGGTGGATAGATGTTTGAGGGAGAGGCATAAACCAAATGTGCCCCCTATAGTCCTTGCTAGGGAGGACAAACCCATGCAGCTGGGAGGAGTTGGTTCCCACTGGGGGTTGTCTGGGGTTTGCCATGGTGTGGGGGCATGTTTCTATTGTGGGCAGACTGGTCATTTTATCAATGTCTGCCCAGCTCGCACCAAAATACCTGTTCCATCTAAAAAGCCGCGTCCCTCTGGTTGTGTGGGAGGAAGCGACTAGGGAGTGCATATTTCCTCCGTTTTCTCGTCTCAGTGTACTTTACCTGCTAAGGTGGTTGTTGGTGGGGTAACTGAGAATATTCCGGTGCTTGTGGACAGTGGAGCAAGAGTCAATTTGGTGGATGCACATTTTGTCCAGACCCATGGCCCGAAGAGCAGGTCGCTAGCTAGACCACTAAGCATCCAGGCCATTGACTCTGGCCCGCTCAGCCAGGGGAGCATTACCCAAGTCGTTGACAATGTACATCTGCGTATAGGGGCTTGTCATGAAGAGTTCCTGTCATGTTACGTCTTGGAGGGCATTGTTATGATCTGGTGGTTTAGGAGCAACATGGAACGAGCTCTGAAGGACGTTGTAACTGTACTGACCGCAGTCCCTAAGCTCAACACAACACTAGAAGTAGCCGTGGAATGCTCCTAACTCTCCCTAGGTATCTCGTCACAGCCTAAGAGCTAACTACCCCTAAAGATAGAAGCAGGAAAGCTATCTTGCCTCAGAGAAAATCCCCAAAGGATAGATTAGCCCCCCACAAATAATGACTGTGAGTGGAGAGGGAAAAGACATACACAGAATGAAACCAGGATGAGCACAGGAGGCCAGTCTATCTAAATAGATAGGACAGGATGGAATACTGTGCGGTCAGTATAAAACACTACAAAAAATCCACGCAGAGTTTACAAAAATCTCCACACCTGACTAAGGCTACGTTCAGACTAGCGTTGTGCTAGTGTGCGTCGGGTTAGCGTCGGGCGACGCAGCGGCGACGCACGCGTCATGCGCCCCTATGTTTAACATGGGGGACGCATGCGTTTTTGTTTGTTGCGTTTTGTGACGCATGCGTCTTTTTTGCCGCAAGCGTCGGACCAAGAAAACGCGACAAGTTGCATTTTTCTTGCGTCCGATTTTCGGCAAAAAACGACGCACGCGTCGCAAAACGCAGCGTTTTTGCGTGCGTTTTGCCGTGTTTTTGCGTGCATTGTGCGTTGCGTCGCCGACGCAGCGGCGCACAACGCTAGTCTGAACGTAGCCTAAAGGTGTGGAGTTTAAATCTGCTTCCCAGAGCTTCCAGCAAGACAGAATTAATTCATACTGATAAGCTGGACAAACATAGAAAGCACAGAATGGATAAGTCCACAATCTATGGACAGAAAAGAGCAAGCAAAAACTTAACTTTGCTGAACTGGTCAGGATAACAGGGAAATCCAAAGAGATGTGAATCCAACCAGGAACCATTTACAAGTGGCACTGGCTGAAGGAAAAGCCAGGCCTAAATAGCAGAGCAGAAGAGACGATAAGTGGAGGCAGCTGATGACAGCTAACTCCAAGGAGCAGCCATACCACTAGAAACCACAAGAGGGAGCCCAAGAGCAGAACAAACAAAAGTGCCACTTACAACCACCGGAGGGAGCCCAAGAGCGGAATTCACAACAGGGCATACCAACTCCCATTGTCTTAGGTCTCCCTTGGTTGAGAAGACAAACCTGTCATAGACTGGCAGTCCAGAGAAGTAGTCAGCTGGGGTCAGTCGTGTGAGGACTGCTGCCCTGGAGCTACGATCTCTGCCATCCTTCTACAACCTACCCCTTCTTCTCCAGTGGGGGCAGTAGAGGTGCTTAAAGGGAGAAGGGACAAGACTCTACCTTCACTACATTCTAACCCAGTATGTCAGACTTCTAAGGAGGAGGGGTCAGAAGAGGGTAGTGGTTCCCTCGGTGCATAGTGGGGGTGGGGGGTGAGTTGTCGGTTCTGTAAAGAGTTCACCATCTTGTGGCAGACGCACGCGTGAAAATAAACGTTCAGGTTCGGACCTGTGTGTGAATGATTACGTATGGGTGTCCACCAAAAATATCAGGTGGAAGTGTGGAACTGGGATCTGGAGTTCGAGGGTAATCGGGCCATATCTGGTGTCAGCCATTGTCAGTCGGAAGACTTACCAGTTGGAGTTACCCTCAGTAATGCCCATACGCAACTCATTCCACAGGTCGACGCTCTGGAGATTTGTGCCGCCTACATTGTCTACTCCATCGTGCTGTGTCCACCTTAAACCTGAGGGTCAGGTGACTGGGGAGAACTCTGGTGAATCGAGTCGTCCTCACTGTAGGTTGTTTACTGGTGAGGTCCAATGTTGAGGCTCCAGAGGCCCCTCATTGAAAGGGGGGTACTGTCATGATCCAATTTTGGATATGTGGCAGATCTGGTGTGCCTCAGTTTAAGACCTTTTTTCCTTTCTGGTCATCGGGGGTTAATGCTGTTTTTTCCCCCCGGTGGCCGCTGATGTTATTGCATTGCTGCTGGCTCAGCTGATGTTTGTGGTGACCACTCACTTCCTTCCTTTAAGAGGTCACCTGGTTCATCAGCTGACTGCCGGTGTTAGTTCATTCTTCAGGGACCAAGCCAGAAGTAGGAGCAAGCTGGGAACTGTTCTACAGCTGTGTCCGTTGTATCTGGTGTTTCTTCCTGCTGTGCTGTGCCTTGCAGCATTAAGCTAAGTTTGGTTTTCCTTTACCTTGTCTGTTTACCTGTTAATTGTGATATTTATACACTGGTGCAGTCCACCTCCCTTGGGGGGAGAGGGGGTCACTGATAGGGCCTGCACAGGAGACATGGATACGCTGGCGGCTCGAGCCTCCTAACCATCATAGGTACCCCTGAGATAAGGGAATGCCAGGGCCCCTTATAGTGCAGGGACAGGTGCGGGTTCCAGTACGCCGTCCTGCCCCTTTATCGCCGTAAATGGCGTGACACTGAGATTGTGGCTTTGGTGAATGACAATTGTTTATCAGAGAAGATAATTGCTTCAACCACCAATAATACAATATCATACCTCAGGAAATGGGACAGCTGGCTATCATTCAGACTAAACACTGTAGTCATAGAGATATAATAGAGCTGTTAATGATAAAGTACGGGTATAGTAATCTGTTGTCATCACCACTTTCCTTTTCTCTTCTTTTTCCCCATAATATTCAGTTATGTTAAAATACTATTTTATATTTAGCCGATAAATGATTGAGGACATTTTTGTAACAATGTACAATGACCGGAGACTAAATGGTTGTTGTAAATGACTTTTTAAAATCAATAAAAAGTTTATGGTTAAAAAAAAAACCCATCATATTTGCCACCAGTGCACTATTTGAAGATTTTGTATGTGGCCAAGCCATCCTTTATGAAATTACTCAGATATATCCAATGTGGTACCAAGAATAAGGAACATCAGCTAAAAGTCCTGGATTACCTGGAGACCTTACTGGTGTTAAAGCATGGGCAACAACCAGGCTTAGTAAGGAATCTCACAGTAAATAACCACCTCGTCTGCCTTATAATAAAAATTCATTTATATAGCACCAACATATTCCACAGCACTTTACAATTCAGAGGGGACATGGATACCATGAGGAGTGAGGGCCCTGCTTACATTATCTTCTGAAATGATACCTGTCACTTAAACGTTCTCATCTGTCTTCACTCTCAGGTATCAGAGTGGGACAGGAGGAGACCTCACACATCTGAGGGGCAAGACTTCATAATAGTTGGGGTAAAGGCGCACAAAACCTCTGCACAACAAGTGGCCAACTGAACAAGAAGTAAGATTTCTCAAAGCATCCTTTCTTCATAGAGATGGACTCTGGGATTTTCCATCTTACAATGTTTGTATTTGTTTTTGCTTCTACAGTGGCTCAACGTGTATTTACAGAAAGTGCAACCCAATCTGGTCAAGCCACACATACCGAATACTTATTTCCTATCCACCACAGGGAACGCCATCTATAATGTCTCCAATGATAATTATGCGTTACCATGAGAAGTAAGATTTAGAAAGTCTAAAATATTTCTGAAAGTTTGTGTGCAGAGCTATATGTTTGGTTCTCTAGATTCCATTCTAGGCTTGAGCTTTCCTTCGTCACCAGGCAAATGATTAGGAAGGTAATCGAATCCTGGACCATCTCGAGACTGAAGGACACCGAAAAACATTTGTTTGCCAGGTATCTAGGACACTCTAATGAAACGACAGAAAGAAACTACCGTGAAAATACCTTGGAAAATATTTGCCATGGCCACTCGGTAGTCCTACGGTCATGGGAGGAAGAAATGCAGGAATCGAGCCAGCGCATCAAGGTATTTAATTGTCAAGTTTGTTGCAAAGCAGGTTTGAGTTTGTATTTTACAAACACTCATATTTGATTTTTCAAACGCTTCTAACGAGCTGCAGAAGCGAATGCTAGGGAGCCTGCGATTAGACAGTTAGTATACCTTTAATTAAATACTATGATGCCAAGCCAATGGGTGCACTCATTCTCTAATAGTGCTAATGGGGCAGAAAACTCTGCACTGAAAATGCAGCAGATTCAAAAAAGGACCCTGTCAATTCTTTTGTGCAGTTCTGCAGCGTTTCTGCACCCATTCCATTATAGAAATCTGCAGGGGTAAAGAACGCATGAAATCCGCAGCAAATCTGCAACAAAAATGCAGAAAATCCACAAGAAAAGCGCATCAAATCTGCCTTTGTCTTTTCTGCCAGGAGATGCAGATTTTGTGCAGAAAATTCTGCACCCAAATCTGCAACGTGTGCACATAGCCTGAAGGTGAATGCAAAGTAAACTATAGGTACTCAGGAATGATATCTGCTGTCTCTCTAGAGCAGTGTTCCCCAAGTCCGGTCCTCAAGAGCCATCAACAGGTCATGTTTTCAGGATTTCCTTAGTAATGCACAGGTCATTGAATGCTTGCCTGTCCAGGTGATGCAATTATCACCTGTGCAATACTAAGGAAATCCTAAAAGCATGACCTGTTGGTGGCTCTTGCGGACCGAACTTGGGGAACACCGCTCTAGAGGGACCTCTGCTGTCTCTCAGAAGGGACACCATGTTAAAGGGACTCTGTTAGCAGGTGGTTGCCATGTAACCTGAAGGCACCATGCTGCAGGGGTTGAAAAACTTCTGATCTGTCGCTCTACAATGTGTGTTTTTCTTATCTTTATCTCCCAGTTATTGACTTAAGGTACCGTCACACTCAGCAACTTTCCAACGATCACGACCAGCGATACGACCTGGCCGTGATCGTTGGAAAGTCCTTGTGTGGTCGCTGGAAAGCTGTCACAGACAGCTCTCCAGCGACCAATGATGCCGAAGTCCCCGGGTAACCAGGGTAAACATCGGGTTACTAAGCGCAGGGCCTCACTTAGTAACCCGATGTTTACCCTGGTTACTATTGTAAATGTAAAAAAAAAATAACACTACATACTTACATTCCGGTGTCTGTCGCGTCCCCCGGCGTCAGCTTCCCTGCACTGTGTAAGTGCCGGCCGTAAAGCCGCTGTGCTCTGCTTTACGGCCGGCCGGCGCTGACACAGGATGCAGGAGGAGTGCAGGAAAGCGGAGGTCGGGGGACGTGACAGGCACTGGAATGTGAGTATGTGTTTTTTTTTTTTTTTTTTTTACATTTACAATGGTAACCAGGGTAAACTGCGGGTTACTAAGTGCGGCCCTGCGCTTAGTAACCCGATATTTTAGTGAATACATCGCTGGATCGGCGTCACACACGCCGATTCAGCGATGTCAGCGGGAGATTCAGCGACGAAATAAAGTTCTGGCCTTCTAGCTCCGACCAGCGATGTCACAGCAGGATCCTGATCACTGCTGCCTGTCAAACACGAGATCGCTATCCAGGACGCTGCAATGTCACGGATCGCTATCAATGTAATGTTGTTCAGTGTGAAGGTACCTTTAGTGATTTAACAGTGTCTGACCAGAGGCACTTGTGTCTGCCCTAAAAATCTCTCTATTAAGAGCCTGGTGTGGGGGAGGGACAGCTCTTCCATTCTGCTTTTCTGTTTATAAAAACTTTATGTCAGAACGGGCCGTAGCTGCCAACCTGAGTGATTTCTCATTGAATTCCGAGTCTCTCTGCCTACATTATGCTGCTCTCAGATGAGGTAGCAAAAGCCTGATGAAAGATCCCTTTCAAAGGTAAAACATTGGAAAGTGTTTGGTAAGCGGTGTCACTGTTTTGGGTCAATTTCTCTGGAACCACATATCGTAGCTAGTCTGGGTAGCTGCCTCCCATTCCTCTTGTTTATTGCCGAGGATGTAAGAATTTCAAAGTCCTAAATGAATGCCATTCTGCATAGGGAGCCAATTGACTGTTATGGCTCGGGTTGCTGCGACTTGCGGTTCTGGAGAAGCAGGGCCGTAATCGCAATTATAATCCAAATGTGTAGGTCTCATCTGTTCTGGTACATGTATGTCTATTAAAGGTGATAAATACTCAGGAAGGACCTCTGCTGTCTCTCAAAAGGGGCAGCCAGGAATCAGGGACTCGGTTACAAGGGACAGGGGGACATGCTGCTGCTGCACTTTCCACGAGTTCTGGCGGTGCTGGTCACATGATCAGCTATGAAGGAGGAGATGGAGAGTGCCTTGACCTGGGGAGAGTGAAGCAGTGGCCATTAGTAGACTGTAAATTCACACCAAATTTTAAGGTGCAAATTCACATCACAAATGTGACTTCGCCTTTATAATTCCAACCCTGCATTACAAACCTTGCATTTCTATTTTAATAGGTTGTCTAGGATGCCCATGCCCTGTCCCAACTGCCACAGAGTAACAACCATACTCGCCAAACATCTCAAGCGGCGGTGTGGTAGGTTTGACACGGATGACCAGAGAAAATCTACTTTGGCAACCGTCAGGCATAACCTCATGAAAATTGCATCAAAGGGAGAGACCATCAACTATGAAGACATGTCTCTTGGGTCCGTAGAGAACGTGGTTCCTTTCCTGGAGAATAGAGGATTCCTTGTGTTAAACAAGCCAATGGCCAGGTATGTCCCCCATTTGTCCACCTATGCCTCGAATGTCTACTTGTCCGGTAATCAATTGGCTTTTTATAATTTACAGGACTGTCCAAGATGTAGAGACACAGACACCTTCCACCAGTACTGAGCAAGCACCTACGGAGGAAATTCCAGCCCGTATGGATGACTGGCAGGATAGAGAACGCAATATCCAAGAGAGCTTGAGGTTAGAATATATGTGCTCTTGGCCTCACTCATCCCTGGCACCTATTTCGGTGTATATACACAGGAATTATATGCGTCCTAGTGTGTGTTTATCATTTTACAGGATGCTCCAAGAGGCGCCAACTGTCAGTCCCTATGGTGTGGCGGGATCCCCACCCCCTATGGACCCTGAAGACTTTGGTGACAGATTGGAGAATGACGAGCCTATTGGGAGTATCTAAGTCAGAGAGATATAATATAAATTGGGGGTGGGGGGAATTTTCTTAGCTTTATGCAGCTGTGCATGTTGATTCACTCACCCCTGGTACCTGTTGCAGTGTAACATAGTAACATAGTTAGTAAGGCCGAAAAAAGACATTTGTCCATCCAGTTCAGCCTATATTTTCCATCATAATAAATTCCCAGATCTACGTCCTTCTACAGAACCTAATTGTATGATACAATATTGTTCTGCTCCAGGAAGACAGTGTATGTACATGAGAAGGATACACACCCAAGTTTTTTTTATCTTCTAATGTCTTGTAAATGATAAACTGCTAACAATCTCTTCCAGCAAATCCTGTGACAGCAACATTGCTGATCCAGTCGAGGCTTCTGAAGATGTGTCTGCGGACATACCTACCTGTGCAGACCCAGGAAAAGCACCTGTGGACATACCTACCTGTGCGGACTCGGGACAAGCACCTGTGGACATACCTACTTGTGTGGACCCGGGACAAGCATCTGTGGATCTCGCAGAAGAAACAGACGACTCTTCAGCAATGGAAAATGAGGATGAAGAGGGACCCAGTACCTTGGATTCGCGAACACAGAAGTTAGTTTATGGGCAATATATTTTCATGGCTTCTTATGGTTGCTAAAATATCTCAACGCTGGCTTGCTGTTCTTTCCTCCAAAATTATAGAATTCTGTGGACAAAATGGTCAACTGATGTCAGGAAAAAGATAAAGACTGCAGGTCTTTATAAGCGTCATTCGCTAAGTGATCCTATTCTGCAAAGGTTTGCTGATTATTTACAAAAGACCCTGTGTGTTCAAAACTACAAGCAAGAGGTTGAGAACGCTGCAAGATTCCTTTACTATATGGACCCAGAACATGTGACCTTGAACTTCGTGCTAGACATCGAGAGGGCTATCTCATTTTTTTACCAAGCTACAGGATTTGAAGCTCATATCCCAGACAGTATTCAATTACTTAAGCATCTGAAGAGGTTTGTCCACCATCAACTCAGGGCATCCAACCTGGCACATGAGAATCAGGATTTGTACAATTCCTTCATAATATTCAAAGGTGTGACCAAAGACCTCCAGACTAGGCTGTCCAAAGGGATTTCAAAGGAGGTTTTTGGCAAAAGGTGAGTTATGAGCTATTATGATTTGTGTGTATTTAATAACAATAAATACTTAATCCACCTCCGGGTTTTCAGATGACCTCACTAAATATGTTTTAATTTTTTTCTTAGATATAAAGCATTGAATACACTAATAATGATAGCAGCGGAGGCTCAGAAAATTCTGGATGTCGCCAAACCGGAGTTTTGATGTGTATCAGAAAGATTCGTGCAGGGAGCATAGCTAAAGAACAACAACAGCAAATCCTTAATTACCTGGAGTGCCTCCTAGTGCTGAAGCACGGACAAAGACCAGGAGAAGTACACCATATGACTGTAAGTAACCACCTCCTCTAGCTTGTCCTGTTTTCTGAAAGTAAGGCTGGAGTCACATTCAGCGTAAGACAATACGGTCCGTATATGACGGCCGTAATACGCTGAAAAGTCCCCAAAAAAGTGGTCCGTAGCTCCTCCGTAGGCAGGGTGTGTCAGCGTATTTTGCGCATGGTATCCTCAGTATGTAATCCGTATGGCATCCGTACTGCGTGTTTTTCTCACAGGCTTGCAAAACCGACATACGCTATACAAGGGATCCATGTGTAAAAAATATATATATATATATATATATCAGTAGACACATATGTATATATATTATTACTTCATACAGCGCTAGATAGCTTTAAAGCCGGTAATTCAATTACCGGCTTTGCTATCTCCTTCCTAAACCCGACATGATATGAGACATGGTTACATACAGTAAACCATCTCATATCCCCATTTTTTTTGCATAATCCACACTACTAATGTTAGTTGTGTGTATATGCAAAATTTGGGCGCTGTAGCTATTAAATTAAAGGGTTAAATGGCGGAAAAAATTGGTGTGGGCTCCCGCGCAATTTTCTCCGCCAGAGTAGTAAAGCCAGTGACTGAGGGCAGATATTAATAGCCTGGAGAGGGTCCACGGTTATTGCCCCCCCCTGGCTAAAAACACCTGCCCCCAGCAAAGTCACATCTGGAAGATGCGCCTATTCTGGCACTTGGCCACTCTCTTCCCATTCCCGTGTAGCGGTGGGATATGGGGTAATGAAGGGTTAATGTCAACTTGCTATTATAAGGTGACATTAAGCTAAATTAATAATGGAGAGGCGAATGGAGAGGCGAATGGAGAGGCGTCAATTATGACACCTATCCATTATTAATCCAATAGTAGTAAAGGGTTAAAAAATACACAAACACATTATTAAAACGTATTTTAATGCAAAAATCACAAAGGTTGTTGTAATATTTTATTCTACGCTCAATCCACTCACTGAAGACCATCGATCTGTAAAAAAATATCCTTACCTTCCGAAGATCTGTAAAGTCCCACGATGTAAATCCATCTGAAGGGGTTAAAATATTTTGCAGCAAGGAGTTCAGCTAATGCAGCGCTGCTCCTTGCTGCAAAACCCCGTAGAATGAAGGTAAAGTAGGTCATTGACCTATATTTACCTTCATTTGCGGTGAGGCGCCCTCTGCTGGTTGTTCCTAGATCGTGGGAACTTTCCTAGAAAGCTCCCAGGCTTGAGTTCATAAGAGGCGCCCTCTGCTGGTTCTCTGCTTCTAATAATAATAATAAAGGCTGATGAAGTCCTTGGACTTTACCATCTTTTCAGTTACCCATTAAAAGGCATCAACCGCTGAGGACTCTCAATAAGGGTAAGTTCACACATTGCGTTTTTGCTGCATTTTTATACTAATTCTCAGTTGCTTTTTACAGTACCAGCAAAGCCTATGAGATTTCTGAAATCTCATGCACACACATTGGTGTTTTGTTTGATCGGTATTTTGTGCTTTACTGCGCTTTTTGGACAGAGAGCATGTCACTTCTTTCAGCCTTTTTGCTGCGTTTTTTCACCCATTGACTTGAATAGGTGTTGAAAAAAAATGCAGGTAACATTATTTGCTGCATTTTTGCTGCTGAAAATCCAAGGACATTAGCCTGGACAAATAGAAAAAAAAAAACACACTAAAAAAAGCACCAAAGACGCATCAAATACGCAACAAAAAAAAGCACCAAAAAGGCACCTAAACCTGCGTTTTTGACGCAGCTTCTTTCCTGCCAAGATGCAAAAACGCCCTGTGTGAACTTACCCTAAATGTTTCTGTACATTCAACAAAGCAGAAGATTTGAGAAAGGTGCCTCTCCCCCCACCCCAGGCTTTCTATTGAAATTGACAAGTGCCTTTGGTTTCAACAATGTTATATCACTAAATTGAAAAGATGTAAAATAAAGTTAACAAAAATGAAAGCACTGCAGAGCAAGAGATTTCAAGTTTACTTGTTGCCTTCATAGTAAAAACCTGCTGGCAGAGTGCCTTTAAACAATGATATCTCCGTGGCTGACCTACTCAGAAACTAAATCTTTCAGAGCATGAGAGCACAGACTCTGCCACAAATTTTAAGACCATCCTCACCCAGCTGT
The DNA here is from genome assembly GCF_032444005.1 of Ranitomeya imitator. NCBI lineage: Eukaryota > Metazoa > Chordata > Amphibia > Anura > Dendrobatidae > Ranitomeya > Ranitomeya imitator. Next base: position 558,088,852 of record NC_091287.1, read on the forward strand.
AACTTGGGGTACCGTACAACAGGGGCCGAGATCGTGGGCTCCCTTTCAATATCATTCCCCATGGGTGGTGCTGGGTAAGAGATGCTCATCCCCCTCGTTATTCATCTCTCGATACTGTCAATCGGATGGAAGGGGAGTTCTTGCAGTTCCAGGTACGCTTCTCCGGAACCACAAGTCCCAGCAACGGGCTCTCAGTGTCTATTTGAAAAATAGACTGTCAGCGGTCCACTCTGGGAAGGGCGAATGTCTGGTGCTTATGGCACGGGAGTGGTGGCTCTCAGAACCACGGCCTAGTTTCTCCGGAACCGCAAGTCACAGCCAGACGAAACAGGTCTTAAAATCTGAGGAATTTACTTGGCTTCCAACCCCTAAAACAGCTAGAGGCTGTGCAGTTAGGCTGCAGAGCTATCCGCCAAAAAATGAAAATGTCGGGGGGGAGGGGGGGGGGGTTAGGGGAGTATAAAACTTTCCCCAAGTGTGTGATATGTCAATCTTATAGAGAATCTCACCAGAAAAACAGTGGCATGCTTTTTTTCCGCATAATGTTAGTTGTTCTTGATTCAATGCAGCATTTCACTTTAATTTCAGTCAAAATGAACGATATTCTGTTAACTAAGTGGTAGGAAGTAGAGAGGAGTCATAAAATGTTGGTGAGACCCCGTGTTCTCACCCTCTGAAAGATATTGTGGCCACCTGACACCGCCATGGAGATATGATTGATTTGCTCCCTATGGAGAATGCCATTCATTTAGGACTTTGATTTTTTCCACCCTCGTTTTAAGGCCAGGAAGGAACAAGGGGAAATGGGCTGCTGTTACCCAACTCACGATATGGTAATTTACATGGACCGGGCCTCCTGCTGTGAGAATTCCGGTCCTCAAAAGCCACTAACGGCTCATGTTTTCAGGTTTTCCTTAGAATTGTAGAGGTGATGATTGAATCACCTGGACAGGTAATAATTCCATCACCTGGGCAACACTAAGGAAATCCTGAAAACGTGCCCTGTTGGTGGCTCTGGAGGAACGGAGTTGGGAAACACTGCACTACACCTTGAATGTAGATGGCTCAGCCTGTAGTGTTTCCACTCTTACTTGCAGTGACTAGTCTTCAAATACTTTAATGTCTGCTTGCTTCAATATCACTTCAAATACTTTATTGTCTGCTTGCTTCAATATCATTTCTTGTTCTATTTCTTTAAGGGGTGAGGTCTTAGACTTGAGCAGTGACAGCACTGGCCATCTAGAGGAGGAAGCGGAGGTGAGGATTTGCCTATGGGGCATGTCTTTACTTGCTTTCACACTGCCTGTGAAGAAAGATCGCTGGGAGACAAACTGTAAATGCATAAATCAGTAACCCGGTTTTGATGTCTATTTGAAGGGCAGACCCTGGGCTTTCTTCCCCTAAAAGGGCTCGTTTTCAGGACTTACAACCACAGAGTGGTGACCTCAGAGTTTGGGCATGTTTTTTCTCATGCATTGGAAGCATTTTGGATAGATGGGGTCCCAGTTTTAGGCGAATCTCTCTGGAACCCCAAGTCTCAGCAAGGCGATGGGGGTCTTAAAATTTGTGTGAGAGTCTGTACTCTAACCCTGTTAAAGACCTAGTGGCTGTATGCATCAGCCACGGAGATATAATTGTGTAGTTCTCTCTGAAGAATCCCATTCATTTAGGACTTACATATATTGATGAGCATGCTTCATATAATTTATAGCACGGTTTACGGAGAAGCTTCACAATGGCGATTGATGTACAATTCAAATTGACTCAGATTCCTAGTCCTTATTAAGATGTCTATTTTTTTCTAGGGTTCTGCACACTCCAATTATGACTTGTCCAAAGTTTCTCCTCAACAATCATTGGTTCCTGTGACTGAAAAAAGAGGTGGATGGAATCCTAAAAGAGCATGAGGCCGTGGTGTCACATGCAATATTCAATAGCATTTCGCATTGGGTTCCTGTGGAAAACGGTGAACAAGTAAAGAAGTGTTCCGGTGAGGAAGAGGTGTTTACCATACAGGTAATGTCCTGCCCACATTTATCCACGTTCCCATTTGTTCTCCATCCTCAATCACATCACTCTTTCTGTAGGTCAGAAGTCGGCGTGTGTACAGAATTCTAAACATAATAATCGATGCCCTGGAGAAACAGGATGAAGCCAACCAGATAAAAGTGTAGGTGCAGAGTCCTGTGAAAGTCCTTTTACAAGGGAGGATTTATCGTGTGATCACCCACATCTAGCACCTCGATTGTCCATGAGATTTTAGCATCAGGCGCCATTACACACCACCATTAAGCAACTGTCGCTCAGCAGTTGGTGATGAGCCACTATCGGTACAATTGTGCACAGCCACGCACCGGACACTAAACGATGGTCCCTCACATCATGCAGGGTTGGTTTGTTCGACTGAGGCCATCATGCAGCCAATACAGGTCCTTCTCAAAAAATTAGCATATAGTGTTAAATTTCATTATTTACCATAATGTAATGATTACAATTAAACTTTCATATATTATAGATTCATTATCCACCAACTGAAATTTGTCAGGTCTTTTATTGTTTTAATACTGATGATTTTGGCATGCAACTCCTGATAACCCAAAAATCCTGTCTCAATAAATTAGCATATCAAGAAAAGGTTCTCTAAATGACCTATTACCCTAATCTTCTGAATCAACTAATTAACTCTAAACACATGCAAAAGATACCTGAGGCTTTTATAAACTCCCTGCCTGGTTCATTACTCAAAACCCCCATCATGGGTAAGACTAGCGACCTGACAGATGTCAAGAAGGCCATCATTGACACCCTCAAGCAAGAGGGTAAGACCCAGAAAGAAATTTCTCAACAAATAGGCTGTTCCCAGAGTGCTGTATCAAGGCACCTCAATGGTAAGTCTGTTGGAAGGAAACAATGTGGCAGAAAACGCTGTACAACGAGAAGAGGAGACCGGACCCTGAGGAAGATTGTGGAGAAGGACCGATTCCAGACCTTGGGGAACCTGAGGAAGCAGTGGACTGAGTCTGGTGTGGAAACATCCAGAGCCACCGTGCACAGGCGTGTGTAGGAAATGGGCTACAGGTGCCGCATTCCCCAGGTAAAGCCACTTTTGAACCATAAACAGCGGCAGAGGCGCCTGACCTGGGCTACAGAGAAGCAGCACTGGACTGTTTGCATGTCATTCGGAAATCAAGGTGCCAGAGTCTGGAGGAAGACTGGGGAGAAGGAAATGCCAAAATGCCTGAAGTCCAGTGTCAAGTACCCACAGTCAGTGATGGTGTGGGGTGCCATGTCAGCTGCTGGTGTTGGTCCACTGTGTTTCATCAAGGGCAGGGTCAATGCAGCTAGCTATCAGGAGATTTTGGAGCACTTCATGCTTCCATCGGCTGAAATGCTTTATGGAGATGAAGATTTCATTTTTCAGCACGACCTGGCACCTGCTCACAGTGCCAAAACCACTGGTAAATGGTTTACTGACCATGGTATTACTGTGCTCAATTGGCCTGCCAACTCTCCTGACCTGAACCCCATAGAGAATCTGTGGGATATTGTGAAGAGAAAGTTGAGAGACGCAAGACCCAACACTCTGGATGAGCTTAAGGCCGCTATTGAAGCATCCTGGGCCTCCATAACATCTCAGCAGTGTCACAGGCTGATTGCCTCCATGCCACGCCGCATTGAAGCAGTCATTTCTGCCAAAGGATTCCCGACCAAGTATTGAGTGCATAACTGAACATTATTATTTGATGGTTTTTTTGTTTGTTATTAAAAAACACTTTTATTTGATTGGATGGGTGAAATATGCTAATTTATTGAGACAGGTTTTTTGGGTTATCAGGAGTTGTATGCCAAAATCATCAGTATTAAAACAATAAAATACCTGACAAATTTCAGTTGGTGGATAATGAATCTATAATATATGAAAGTTTAATTGTAATCATTACATTATGGTAAATAATGAAATTTAACACTATATGCTAATTTTTTGAGAAGGACCTGTATTTAATTAGCCCACTGGCTGGGGAACACTGCATTAGCACTGTGAGGAGGTTTGTACCACACTCCGGTATATATGACAGTTCACCACATATCATCTACCGGAGCGTTGAAAGGGTTAAACCCCCGAATGCTGCCACCGCTGACCGAGGCTTCCTGCAGTACGTCAGGACCTTGAACACTCAGATCAGTTGATCTCCAACATCATTGAAGGTCCTGCACGAAGCCTTGTTGAGCAGCGGTGTCGTTCAGGTGACTAAAGCCGCCCTTCGATAAAAAAGTGACAATGAACACTGAGCAACTTCTAGATCAGCCATCTTGGGCAGGAATACATGGATTTTGCTCTGAAGGTACACAGCCTATCAGCACAGAATACATTAGGGTTGTTCACTGACAGGAGCGGCAGGAGGTGGTAAGAGAGGTAATGAAGAAAATCAGTTGGCCAAAACCTTGCACATCTCCACAGCCCGGCTGTCTGCACTAGACCCTTCTGATTGCAGGCACAGACCTCTCAGATGCTCCCGGATAACAAAGGAGATAAGAATTAGTGTGTGGAAACATTGCTGTGTAGAGGGGGTAGACATTACATTTTTATAAAATAAAATGGACTCCACATAGCAAATGTTTGTACACCCCTCAACTCTGATCTCCATTGCTATCTTCTATTGTGATCTGACTCGGCTTCTTCGACTATAGTATAGAATGTATAATAATTTAGGAGGTGACAATGTCGCCGAGGTGCCACACCAGACACATTCACTATCTGCACTGGGCAATATTGAGCACATTCTTCTTTTCTCCCCAGCTCCGATACTGATTCACAAAGCGGGAATGATGAAGATGGAGAAACGCAGCTATGCGATCGCTGTAAAGCAGAGGAATAAGAACAAATATACTTTTATTATGTTTGCTTCTCTAAATAAAATGAAGTTTGCTTTGGTTTTGTGCCCTTTTCTATACTATAGTGGTGATATATAAATATAATGGACGCCCCCCCTTCGAAGAATATGAAGGGGGTCGCATGATAACACAGCCTCTCCCCGTATCTCCCATCTGTTTTTTTTATACATGTTCCGGTATACATGTTCTAATAGGTTTTTATGAGGTACTGAAGCTTTTAATGAAAGGGTTAATTTAACTACTAAGCTGCGCTATTGCAGCTTAGAAAGTGCGGGAATAAACCTGTCAAAACCAGGCAGAACCTGCTCTATTTCATCCCTACGTTTGTCTTTTCATCTTAACTCACAGTCATTATATGTGGGGGGCTGCCTTTTCCTTTGGGGTATTTCTCTGAGGCAAGGTAGGCTTATTTTCTATCTTCAGGCTAGTTAGTTTCTCAGGCTGTGCCGAGTTGCATAGGCAGAGTTAGGCGCAATCCACGGCTGCCTCTAGTGTTGTTTGGAGAGGATTAGGGATTGCGGTCTGCAGAGTTCCCACGTCTCAGAGCTCGTTCTATTATTTTGGGTTATTGTCAGATCACTGTATGTGCTCTGACCTCCGTGTCCATTGTGATACTGAATTGCCTTTCATAACAGGCATGGCCTGGTTGCTTTATGACGAGGCATTCAGGCAGAAATTATCGATGTTCCCTAATTTATCTTGGGGTACGAAGGATGTCGGGCTATGGATAAATCTAATGTTACCTCAGAGGTTCCCATCACATAGACAGACTTCTAACCCCACGATAAAAAAGGGTGTGTGTTTCACATTTAATGAATCAACATGTAAATGGGCCCAGAATTGTAGGTTTCGGCATGAATGCTCCTTCTGTGGTGGCGCTCATCCAATGGCAAAATGTTTTAAAAAACAGATGCAAAGTAGCCAGCACATTAACAGTAGAGAATCCTTTTCTAAAAGCAATGACTCCAGTGATTCTGGAAAAAAAATGGCCCCATGGCTAAAAATCTATCCAGATCAGGAGAGTAGTTCTCTACTGTTTAATGGTTTTTTAAAAGGATTTTTTGTACCCCCATTTTCGGGTATAGGCTGTAGGTCTATGGTTAATTTGCCGTCTGCACTTGAATTTCCACACATCGTGGAGGAGAAAATCAAAGCAGAATTAGAATTGGGTAGGGTTGCTGGTCCGTTTCATACTCCCCCATTCGAGAACTTTAGGATTTCACCACTAGGTGTAGTTCCTAAGAAGGACAGCGGGTATTTTAGACTCATTCATCATTTATCGTACCCTAAGGGTGCGTCTCTAAATGATGAAGTGGTTAATTATAATTGTTCGGTTCAATATACTTCTTTTGACGTTGCATTAGACTTACTACGTAAATTTGGTCACGATGCCCTTATGGCAAAATCGGATATAAAGTCTACATTTAGGATTTTACCAGTCAATCCGGACGGGTTCAGCTCCCTTGGTTTTTCTTTTCAAAATAAATTCTTTTTTGATAAATGTCTCCCAATGGGTTTTTCCCTTTTATGTTTTTATTTTGAATCCTTTTCTACGTTTCTTCAATGGGTAGTGGAGTTTGAGTTTTTAGGTGATGGTATGTTGCACTACCTTGACAATTTTTGGTTTATCGGTCCTTTAGATTCGGGTATTTGTCAGTCTATGTTGGGTAGGTTTTTGGAATTATGTGATCACTTTGGCGTTCCCATTGCCAAGGACAAACCTGTACCTCCTTGTACCTCGCTTGAGTTTTTAGGTATTGTAATAGACTCTCAAAGTATGTGTTGTTCTTTACCTCCTGAGAAGCTGTCTAAATTACAAGCTGTGATTTCTCGTTGTTTGATTTTAGAGAAAGTTACGCTAAAAGAATTGCAGTCTTTGCTAGGTCTTTTAAATTTTGCGTTAAGAATTATCCCCATAGGTAGGGTGTTCTCTAGAGGTCTTTATGAAGCTACAGCTGGTTATTCTTCTCCTAAGTCTGATATACGTTTGGGTAAGGCGTTAAAAGATGACTTAAAGGTCTGGTAGAAATTTCTATCTAGTTTTAATGGTAAGACTATGTGGCAGACTGCATTCGTGTCAGCAGATGAACTTAGTTTATATTTTTACTCGGACAGAGAATTTGGATTTGGCATATCATTTGTTTCATCTTGGGCTTCTGAGCCTTGGCCGTCTTTTTGGCAGGAGGACAGGGTTTTAAATAACCAGACAGTTCTAGATTTATTCTCGATATTTTTATTTTTGCAGCTATGGGGCAATTTTCTCATAAACAAACGAATTTTGTTTTCATCTGATAATCAGGGTTTGGTCTTTGCATTGAATACCCTTTCATCAAAAAATAAATGGGCCGCTAAGATTATCAGGCATATTGTTTTTCTTTGCTTGGACTTTAATATTTGGATAAAGGCCTCTTTTTCCTCTAAAGGCAGTAATAGTAATGCTGCATCTGTTTGTCACCGCCAGCTGTTTCTACTCAAGAGGGAGTCCTTGAAAGTAGAAGAATACAGAGCTTTCTGCCCGAAATGGATTTGAAATGTAATTCAGGATTAATTTCTCACTTCATTGCTAAATCCTTGGCTGATAGAACATGGGCCGATTATTCGGCAGCATGGAAGCTTTGGATCGATTTTTGTTCAGTTAAGAATCATCCTCAGGGGAACTGTAGCGTGGGGATGGCACTTAGTTTTTTGGAGCATCTGGTGGGCAAAGGTTTATCTTTTTCGGCCTTGTCAAAGAACGTTGCGGGAGTTTCATTTTTCCTTAAAATGCGAGGTGGAAAACCAATGTCGGATATATTTCATGTTCGGCAGTTTTTAAAAGGCTTTAAAAAGGCTCATTTTAAACCCGACGACCGTCGCCCTATTTATTTTCATTTGCTCAAAGACCTTTGCTCATGTCTTTCCTCGGTTTGTATTAATGAATTTGAATCCTGCCTTTTTTCCACAGCTTTTTCTCTAGCTTTTTTGCCGCCCTACGGGTAAGCAAAATTGTATCTAAAAAAAAGTCTTTTCCTTCTGGTCTGTTTTTTGAAGATGTTAAAATCTTTGACTCGCATGTCATGTTGTTTATTAGAAAATCTAAAACAGACCAGATGGGTAGAGGCTCCTCATTACGTCTGAATGCTATCTCGGATAAAGTGATATGTCCCATTTCCAATACTAGGAGATGGGTTTTATTAAGGCCTAAAGTCAATGGCCCATTTTTTATTCATCTTAATGGGGACCCTGCGACAATTTTTCAATTCAATTTTATTCTTAAAAAATGTTTAAAAGTGTTGAATATACCAGACCAAAAAATTTCATCCCATTCTTTTCGTATTGGTGCGGCAACGGAAGCTGCCAGAATGTGCCTTCAGGATAGCAGAATAAAAAGTATAGGCAGATGGGAATCGAACAGATTTAAACTTTATGTTCGCCCTGATTTGTATACTTCTTAACATATGGTTCATTTTTTAGGTGTATTATTATGGATCATCGGGCATTCTTATGTCTTATGGGCTGAAAAAAGGGCGAGTGTGAGATCTTATTCAGCAAATCTTTCTTTTAATACTTCTTTTCTTCAAGTTTTTTGGTTTTGCAGGTGTGGAATGCGATGGAAGAATCTGATAGAGGACATGCGAAGATTGAAGATGATGTGGCCTAGTCCGGACTTAATAATATTGCATTTGGGTGGCAACGACTTGGGCAAAATTTGCACCCTTAATCTAATTGCTTTGATGAGGAGGGATATCTCCATTTTAAAAACTGAATTTTTTAATTCCACTTTAGTTTTTTCCGAAATTATACCAAGATTTTTATGGATTAGTAACAGCATGGTTTTTTTTGGAAAAAATTCGTAAAAGAGTCAACAGGAATATGGAAAAATTTATGTCTTTAACCGAAAGTTTTTCTTTCAAGCATTTAGATCTGGAGGAAGTCATCCCGGGCATGTACAGGGGGGATCTGGTTCACTTATCTGATGTGGGGCTGGATATTCTGAATTTGGATTTTCAGTCCATTATTGAGAAGTGGCTCTGGCGTTTTGGGGGGGCCTCTCCTTCTTCAGGCGAGGCGTTTGGGAGAATCGCCCGATGAATTCGGGTGGATTTGGTAATGAGTTGGAGTACTATTAATTTATTTATTCAAATGGTTTTATTCTTGATTATTGGATTAAAATTTAATCTTACATGTAACTCAAAATAAATGCCACGGCCATTTTCTTCCAACATTTATCTATTGTATCACGTGTCTTTATTGGGGTTTTAATGGGGCTTGTGTTACCATGGACACCCCCCCTTCGAAGAATATGAAGGGGGTCGCATGATAACACAGCCTCTCCCGGTATCTCCCCTCTGGTTTTTTATACATGTTCCTATATGTATGTTCTAATAGGTTTTTATGCGGTACTGAAGCTTTTAATGAAAGGGTTAATTTAACTAGTAAGCTGCGCTATTGCGCAAGCAGGTTCTGCCTGGTTTTGACAGGTTTAGTCCCGCACTTTCTAAGGGTTCTGATTGGTTTATTCAGAAAGTGCGGGAAGAATTCCCTCTATAAAATCAGCTGTTCCATCAGCTGTCTCTCAGTCACCTGACGAAGATAGAAGACCCCACCCTCCCTCCCTTAAGCTTTGCTCTTTAATGTGTTAAACTGTTGTGTCGTTTATTTGAGGGAGAATCTCCCGTTGACTTTGGGTGGATTTGGTAATGAGTTGGAGTAGTATTAATTTATTTATTCAAATGGTTTTATTCTTGATTATTGGATTAAAATTTAATCTTACATTTAAGGCTACTTTCACACTAGCGTTAACTGCAATACGTTAAAATGCGTCGTTTTGCCGAAAAAACGCATGCAGCAAAATATTTTGCTGCATGCGTTTTTTCCCCATAAACTTGTATTGGCGACGCATTGCGACGAATTGGCATTCGTCGGTATACGTCTTTCGGCGGATGCGTCGAAAAGAGGCGAAACGTCGTCTGGAAAAACGTAGATTGTAATGTTTTTTGGCTCCGACAATAAAACGTGTCTCGGCGCATCCGTCGGCATACATCTTTTGCTACAATGAAAGTCTATGAGCGACGGATGCGTCGAGACACGTCGTACGACGCAATGCAGCGCTGCAATACGTTTTTTTCTATTGAGCATGCTCAGAAACAGGATTTTTTATCTAAATGGCCAGACATCCCCAAATCTATATAAACCTGTTCTGGGCCTTCAACCCCCACATATGCCAGCAAGACCCAGAGACAAGAAGAAGCCTCCAGCCAGCCGGACACCAAGAGCCCAGCCGGACACCAAGAGCCCAGCCTGGACACCAAGAGCCCAGCCGGACACCAAGAGCCCAGCCTGGACACCAAGAGCCCAGCCGGACACCAAGAGCCCAGCCTAGACACCAAGAGCCCAGCCTGGACACCAAGAGCCCAGCCTGGACACCAAGAGCCCAGCCTGGACACCAAGAGCCCAGCCTGGACACCAAGAGCCCAGCCTGGACACCAAGAGCCCAGCCTGGACACCAAGAGCCCAGCCGGACACCAAGAGCCCAGCCGGACACCAAGACCCCAGCCGGACACCAAGACCCCAGCCTGGCAGCAAGACCCCAGCCTGGCAGCAAGACCCCAGCCTGGCAGCAAGGACCAGACACACTCCAACAGTGTGAGTATATTGCCATTTTTGTGTGTGTGTGTGTGCATTTGTTTATGCCGTACTGACTACAGCAAGAGCTTTTAAAACCTGAATCCAACCTGAGGCCTGCCGTCGTCCTGCAACAGCCAGTGCCCTGCTACAGTCCAGATCCACCCTGAGGCCTGCCACTGTGAAGACATCAAGCTCCAGCCGGAGGACTGATGGCTGTGTGTGTGTATTTTTGTACTGCTGTGTGCTTATGTGTTCACGTGGCTGCACCTTATTATGCCTTTGTCAATATTACGCCTGTTCATGTGTTATGCTTGCGTTATGATTCTGCTTGCAGGTATGTTTGTGTGCGTCTTGTTGGTTGCATGTGCATTTGTCAATGCCATATTGGTTAATGTTGATTTTTGATGTATTTACTAGAGTTGAGCGACCTTGACCTTTTTAGAGTCGAGCCGGGTTTTGCGAAACCCGACTATGTCCAAAGTCGGGTCGAGTGAAATCGGCCGATTATGACGTAAAGTCGGGATCGACCGAAACACGAAACCCAATGCAAGTCAATGGGGCAGCATAGTCGGCAGTGAGTGGGGGCCAGGAAAACACCTAGAGTGCCCATTTTAATGTCAAAACCATCCATTCTTCTTAATGAAGCTTGTCAAGCGTAATTTACCTTATAATAATTGGAAGGCATTTGAAATTGGGGGTCATTTGGCTAAAGTTGTGGGGGGTAGGGCTGGTTCAAGTAATTAGTGGGCCCAGGAAATCTGGACCACGTCACGGCAGTGGAGCAGGGAGAGGTAAGTATTTAAACTTTGCAAGTGCTGTGAACCTGAGCAAGCAGGGGGGGCCCACTCGTTGGCATTGGCACTGGCACAGGGCCCCTCAAAGTACAGCGGTGTGTTTGCACGGCGGGGGCGCCTCCCACCGGCAGCAACACTTTTGCGTACTATGAGAGGCCCTGTGCCAGTGACGTCGCCAACTAGTATTCCTCCCCCCACCTGATGAAGGAACCTGCACTTTCATCTGCACCTTCCTCTTTGTCCCCGTGTAAGGTGGTATGGTATGCGGGAAGAGCAACCTGACTTTCAGCAGGGTCACAATGTTGTTGTGTAGCGTGCACGGGGAATGTTGCGTTATGGGTCAATGTACCAGCAGACTCATCTATCACTGGCTGGGCAATGGGCACGATGAAGTGGAAACACAGATATAGGCCCAAAGAAGAAAGTGGGCTAAATGCAGTTCAAAATTGGTAACACAGGAATAACCAGGGGGCATTTCAGTGGAGGACAACTGGAATGAGAGGCTGACACAGAGAGTAGGGCCAAATCAGTAAGTAGTCGAAATGCAGTTCAAAATTGGCAACCGTAGTAAACAGGCGGCACAGCTTTGTTCAGTGGAGGAGAACAGCAAGGAGTGGCAGACACCGATAGTAGGCCCCAACCCAACTAGTAGGCCAAATGCAGTCTAACATTAACAACTACTTAACGAGAGGCTGAAAATGGTATTTCAGGACAGGAAACCAGGAGAACAACAAGGAGTGGCAGACACCGATAGTAGGCCCCAAACCAACTAGTACGCCAAATGCAGTTGTTCCATTTAACCACAATTTAATGAGAGCCTGAAGATAGAAGCTCAGGAAAGGCAACCTGGGGAACACCTTGGAGTGTAACACACCATCTCTCTCCACCCCATACCCATTTTGTAGGCCTAATGCTGTGTACTTTTCTACAACTACTAAACGAGAGTCGGAAGACCGAAGCAATGGCAAGGAAACCTGGGGAACACCTTGGAGTGTAACACACCATCTCTCTCCACCCCATACCCAATTTGTAGGCCTAATGCAGCCTACTTTCCGACACCTACTAAACGAGAGCATGAAGATCGAAGCTCAGGAAAGGCAACCTGGGGAACACCTTGGAGTGTAACACACCATCTCTCTCCACCCCATACCCATTTTTTAGGCCTAATGCAGTGTACTTTTCTACAACTACTAAACGAGAGTCGGAAGACCGAAGCAATGGCAAGGAAACCTGGGGAACACCTTGGAGTGTAACACACCATCTCTCTCCACCCCATTCCCCATTTTTTAGGCCTAATGCAGCCTACTTTCCGACACCTACTAAACGAGAGCATGAAGATCGAAGCTCAGGAAAGGCAACCTGGGGAACACCTTGGAGTGTAACACACCATCTCTCTCCACCCCATACCCATTTTGTAGGCCTAATGCTGTGTACTTTTCTACAACTACTAAACGAGAGTCGGAAGACCGAAGCAATGGCAAGGAAACCTGGGGAACACCTTGGAGTGTAACACACCATCTCTCTCCACCCCATACCCAATTTGTAGGCCTAATGCAGCCTACTTTCCGACACCTACTAAACGAGAGCATGAAGATCGAAGCTCAGGAAAGGCAACCTGGGGAACACCTTGGAGTGTAACACACCATCTCTCTCCACCCCATACCCATTTTGTAGGCCTAATGCTGTGTACTTTTCTACAACTACTAAACGAGAGTCGGAAGACCGAAGCAATGGCAAGGAAACCTGGGGAACACCTTGGAGTGTAACACACCATCTCTCTCCACCCCATACCCAATTTGTAGGCCTAATGCAGCCTACTTTCCGACACCTACTAAACGAGAGCATGAAGATCGAAGCTCAGGAAAGGCAACCTGGTGAAAACCTTGGAGTGTAACACAACCTGTCTCTACACCCCATACCAAATTTGTAGGCCTAATGCAGCGTAGTTTCCACCAACTACTAAACGAGAGCCGGAAGATCGAAGCTCATGAAGGGCAACCCGGGGAACACCTTGGAGTGTAACACAACCTCTCTCTACACCACGAAAGGGCTGATTCTTAGGAAGGAAGGCTGTTGTAAATAAGCATTGCGCGTCCGAGGGTGATTATATTCTTATTCGGTATCTACTCACCCTCGGACGCGCCATGCTTCTTGATTTGTAATTAATGTTTATTTGCAATGTGCTTTTGACTTACTCAATTATTTTTTTAATTATTGATTTTATTAAATTAATAGTTTAACATCTTATTGGAAATAATTTAAAGGAGACGCGACAGGACAACACTCGGTGGATGCCATATCTGTGTTAACAACTCCAAAAAACTTTCAGTTAACTTCTTGCAGGAGAAAGAAATTGTAGCTGTTGGACCTTTGTAGTACAGTTCCAGATATTTGTTGTGTGTTTGTTTTGATTGTTAAAATGTCTGCATTTGAGATCTCAACACGATCTTATTTTTTATAATCAAATTAATTTTTTAAATATTTTATTAGGTTGGTTCAAGGGGTACACGGGCCGCAGTAGACAGGTCAGTGGAGGCCTAGTGGAAGGAGGGACCGCAGATGCGCCACTGTTTCACCCATACACAATTAGTAGGCCTAATGCAGCGTAGTTTCCAACAGCTACTAAACGAGAGCCAGAAGAACGAAGCTCAGGAAAGGCAACCTGGGGAACACCTTGGAGTGTAACACAACCTCTCTCTACACCACGGAAGGGCTGATTCTTAGGAAGGAAGGCTGTTGTAAATAAGCATTGCGCGTCCGAGGGTGATTATATTCTTATTCGGTATCTAATCACCCTTGGACGCGCCATGCTTCTTGATTTGTAATTAATGTTTATTTGCAATGTGCTTTTGACTTACTCAATTATTTTTTTAATTATTGATTTTATTAAATTAATAGTTTAACATCTTATTGGAAATAATTTAAAGGAGACGCGACAGGACAACACTCGGTGGATGCCATATCTGTGTTAACAACTCCAAAAAACTTTCAGTTAACTTCTTGCAGGAGAAAGAAATTGTAGCTGTTGGACCTTTGTAGTACAGTTCCAGATATTTGTTGTGTGTTTGTTTTGATTGTTAAAATGTCTGCATTTGAGATCTCAACACGATCTTATTTTTTATAATCAAATTAATTTTTTTTATATTTAATGATGTTGGTTCAAGGGGTACACGGGCAGCAATAGACAGGTCAGTGGAGGCCTAGTGGAAGGAGTGACGGCAGACAGGCATCAAAGGCCTAACATTGGGCTGGCTGTAGGCAAGTTAAAATTGGTTCCAGGGGAACACGGCCATCAGTGGCCTGGTCAGTGTAGTTGTAGTTGAAAGAACGGGACGCAGACAGGCTTCGAAGGCCTAACATAATAACATAGGGCTGGCTGTAGGCAAGTTAAAATTGGTTCCAAGGGAACACGGCCATCAGTGGCCTGGTCAGTGTAGTTGTAGTTGAAAGAACGGGACGCAGACAGGCTTCGAAGGCCTAACATAACAAACTTGGGCTGGCTGTAGGCACTTTTAAATTTGTTCCAGGGGTACATGGGCAGCAGTGTATGGTCAGTGGAAGTCTAGTGGAAGGAGTGACCGCAGACAGGCTTCCAAGGCCTAACATAACAAACTTGGGCTGGCTGTAGGCACTATTAAATTGGTTCCAGGGGTACACGGGCAGCAGTGGTCTGGTCAGTGGAAGTCTAGTGGAAGGAGTGACCGCAGACAGGCTTCCAAGGCCTAACATAACAAACTTGGGCTGGCTGTAGGCACTTTTAAATTGGTTCCAGGGGTACACGGGCAGCAGTGGTCTGGTCTGTGGAAGTCTAGTGGAAGGAGTGACCGCAGACAGGCTTCGAAGGCCTAACATAATAACATAGGGCTGGCTGTAGGCAAGTTAAAATTGGTTCCAAGGGAACACGGCCATCAGTGGCCTGGTCAGTGTAGTTGTAGTTGAAAGAACGGGACGCAGACAGGCTTCGAAGGCCTAACATAACAAACTTGGGCTGGCTGTAGGCACTTTTAAATTTGTTCCAGGGGTACATGGGCAGCAGTGTATGGTCAGTGGAAGTCTAGTGGAAGGAGTGACCGCAGACAGGCTTCCAAGGCCTAACATAACAAACTTGGGCTGGCTGTAGGCACTTTTAAATTGGTTCCAGGGGTACACGGGCAGCAGTGGTCTGGTCTGTGGAAGTCTAGTGGAAGGAGTGACCGCAGACAGGCTTCGAAGGCCTAACATAATAACATAGGGCTGGCTGTAGGCAAGTTAAAATTGGTTCCAAGGGAACACGGCCATCAGTGGCCTGGTCAGTGTAGTTGTAGTTGAAAGAACGGGACGCAGACAGGCTTCGAAGGCCTAACATAACAAACTTGGGCTGGCTGTAGGCACTTTTAAATTGGTTCCAGGGGTACACGGGCAGCAGTGGTCTGGTCAGTGGAAGTCTAGTGGAAGGAGTGACCGCAGACAGGCTTCCAAGGCCTAACATAACAAACTTGGGCTGGCTGTAGGCACTTTTAAATTGGTTCCAGGGGTACACAGGCAGCAGTGGTCTGGTCTGTGGAAGTCTAGTGGAAGGAGTGACCGCAGACAGGCTTCGAAGGCCTAACATAACAAACTTGGGCTGGCTGTAGGCACTTTTAAATTGGTTCCAGGGGTACACGGGCAGCAGTGGTCTGGTCAGTGGAAGTCTAGTGGAAGGAGTGACCGCAGACAGGCTTCCAAGGCCTAACATAACAAACTTGGGCTGGCTGTAGGCACTTTTAAATTGGTTCCAGGGGTACACGGGCAGCAGTGGTCTGGTCTGTGGAAGTCGTGACCGCAGACAGGCTTCGAAGGCCTAACATAACAAACTTGGGCTGGCTGTAGGCACTTTTAAATTGGTTCCAGGGGTACACGGGCAGCAGTGGTCTGGTCAGTGGAAGTCTAGTGGAAGGAGTGACCGCAGACAGGCTTCCAAGGCCTAACATAACAAACTTGGGCTGGCTGTAGGCACTTTTGAATTGGTTCCAGGGGTACACGGGCAGCAGTGGTCTGGTCTGTGGAAGTCTAGTGGAAGGAGTGACCGCAGACAGGCTTCGAAGGCCTAACATAATAACATAGGGCTGGCTGTAGGCAAGTTAAAATTGGTTCCAAGGGAACACGGCCATCAGTGGCCTGGTCAGTGTAGTTGTAGTTGAAAGAACGGGACGCAGACAGGCTTCGAAGGCCTAACATAACAAACTTGGGCTGGCTGTAGGCACTTTTAAATTTGTTCCAGGGGTACATGGGCAGCAGTGTATGGTCAGTGGAAGTCTAGTGGAAGGAGTGACCGCAGACAGGCTTCCAAGGCCTAACATAACAAACTTGGGCTGGCTGTAGGCACTTTTAAATTGGTTCCAGGGGTACACGGGCAGCAGTGGTCTGGTCTGTGGAAGTCTAGTGGAAGGAGTGACCGCAGACAGGCTTCGAAGGCCTAACATAATAACATAGGGCTGGCTGTAGGCAAGTTAAAATTGGTTCCAAGGGAACACGGCCATCAGTGGCCTGGTCAGTGTAGTTGTAGTTGAAAGAACGGGACGCAGACAGGCTTCGAAGGCCTAACATAACAAACTTGGGCTGGCTGTAGGCACTTTTAAATTGGTTCCAGGGGTACACGGGCAGCAGTGGTCTGGTCAGTGGAAGTGTAGTGGAAGGAGTGACCGCAGACAGGCTTCCAAGGCCTAACATAACAAACTTGGGCTGGCTGTAGGCACTTTTAAATTGGTTCCAGGGGTACACGGGCAGCAGTGGTCTGGTCTGTGGAAGTCTAGTGGAAGGAGTGACCGCAGACAGGCTTCCAAGGCCTAACATAATAACATAGGGCTGGCTGTAGGCAAGTTAAAATTGGTTCCAAGGGAACACGGCCATCAGTGGCCTGGTCAGTGTAGTTGTAGTTGAAAGAACGGGACGCAGACAGGCTTCGAAGGCCTAACATAACAAACTTGGGCTGGCTGTAGGCACTTTTAAATTTGTTCCAGGGGTACATGGGCAGCAGTGTATGGTCAGTGGAAGTCTAGTGGAAGGAGTGACCGCAGACAGGCTTCCAAGGCCTAACATAACAAACTTGGGCTGGCTGTAGGCACTTTTAAATTGGTTCCAGGGGTACACGGGCAGCAGTGGTCTGGTCTGTGGAAGTCTAGTGGAAGGAGTGACCGCAGACAGGCTTCGAAGGCCTAACATAACAAACTTTGGCTGGCTGTAGGCACTTTTAAATTGGTTCCAGGGGTACACGGGCAGCAGTGGTCTGGTCAGTGGAAGTCTAGTGGAAGGAGTGACCGCAGACAGGCTTCCAAGGCCTAACATAACAAACTTGGGCTGGCTGTAGGCACTTTTAAATTGGTTCCAGGGGTACACGGGCAGCAGTGGTCTGGTCTGTGGAAGTCTAGTGGAAGGAGTGACCGCAGACAGGCTTCGAAGGCCTAACATAACAAACTTGGGCTGGCTGTAGGCACTTTTAAATTGGTTCCAGGGGTACACGGGCAGCAGTGGTCTGGTCTGTGGAAGTCTAGTGGAAGGAGTGACCGCAGACAGGCTTCCAAGGCCTAACATAACAAACTTGGGCTGGCTGTAGGCACTTTTAAATTGGTTGCAGGGGTACACGGGCAGCAGTGGTCTGGTCAGTGGAAGTCTAGTGGAAGGAGTGACCGCAGACAGGCTTCGAAGGCCTAACATAACAAAATTGGGCTGGCTGTAGGCACTTTAAATTGGTTCCAGGGTAACACGGCCAGCAGTGGCCTGGTCAGTGTAGTAGTTGTAGAAAGAAGGGACCGCAGACAGGCTTCGAAGGCCTAACATAACAAAAATGTCAAAACAATGGTATTGTCAGTGCCAGGCATTGAAGGATGTCAGCGCCTAGACTACACATTGGTGAAGCTGTGAGAGATAATTTTGCTAGTGGTAGAGCACTGTTTGAGCTGGGGGGGGGAACTGTCTTGTGGCCGGCGGTACAGGCACAGGGCCCCTCATATTACAACGGTGTGTCTGACGTTGGGTGCGCACCACCACCGCCAGAGACACTTTATTGTACTATGAGGGACCCAGTGGCAGTGCCGTCGACCAAAAGCGGCCACACCCACCTCTTCAGACAAACAGCACTCTCAAGGGTCCAAGCGCAAAGTGGCGATAGCACGGCCCCGTGTGGGGAGTTTGGCCATTTCGTGAGGTGGAAACATGTCGTATGCTGGACAATCAGGTGAAGAAAATTACGAGATTGGAAAAGTCATTCAGAATAGTCCACAGGCAAGACCTTTTCATAGGAAAGCTAGGTGTCAGCCGGGCAGGGTGGGGCAAAAGATTTTGAAATCCAGTTGTGGTTCATTTTAATGAAGGTTAGATCATCTACATTTTGGGTAGCCAGACGAGTCCTTTTTTCTGTTAGTATTGAACCTGCAGCACTGAATACTCTTTCTGATAGGACACTAGCTGCCGGGCAAGCAAGCTCCTGCAATGCATATTCTGCCAATTCTGGCCAGGTGTCTAATTTGGATGCCCAGTAATCAAATGGGAATGACGGTTGAGAGAGAACGTCGATAAGGGATGAAAAATAGTTTGTAACCATACTGGACAAATGTTGTCTCCTGTCACTTTGAATTGATGCTGCAGTACCTGTCCTGTCTGCGGTCATAGAAAAATCACTCCACAACCTGGTCAGAAAACCCCTCTGGCCAACGCCACTTCTGATTTCTGCCCCTCTAACACCTCTGGTCTGCTGGCCCCTGGAGCTCGTGTGAGAACGATCACGGGCGCTGTGTGCAGGGAATGCCAGAAGCAAACGGTCAACAAGAGTTGATTGTTTTGTTGCTAATATTAGTTCCAAGTTCTCATGTGGCATAATATTTTGCAATTTGCCTTTATAGCGAGGATCAAGGAGGCAGGCCAACCAGTAATCGTCATCGTTCATCATTTTTGTAATGCGTGTGTCCCTTTTGAGGATACGCAAGGCATAATCCGCCATGTGGGCCAAAGTTCCCGTTGTCAAATCTGCGGTTGTGCTTGGTTGAGGGGCAGTTGCAGGCAAATCTACGTCACTTGTGTCCCTCAAAAAACCAGAACCCGGCCTTGCCACGCCACCAATTTCCCGTGCACCCGGGAAAGCTTCCTCATTAAAAATATACTCATCCCCATCATCCTCCTCATCCTCCACCTCCTCTTCGCCCGGTACCTCGTCATGTACACTGCCCTGACCAGACAATCGCTGACTGTCATCAAGGCTTTCCTCTTCCTCTGGTGCAGACGCCTGATCCTTTATGTGCGTCAAACTTTGCATCAGCAGACGCATTAGGGGGATGCTCATGCTTATTATGGCGTTGTCTGCACTAACCAGCCGTGTGCATTCCTCAAAACACTGAAGGACTTGACACATGTCTTGAATCTTCGACCACTGCACACCTGACAACTCCATGTCTGCCATCCTACTGCCTGCCCGTGTATGTGTATCCTCCCACAAAAACATAACAGCCCGCCTCTGTTCGCACAGTCTCTGAAGCATGTGCAGTGTTGAGTTCCACCTTGTTGCAACGTCTATGATTAGGCGATGCTGGGGAAGGTTCAAAGAACGCTGATAGGTCTGCATACGGCTGGAGTGTACAGGCGAACGGCGGATATGTGCGCAAAGTCCACGCACTTTGAGGAGCAGGTCGGATAACCCCGGATAACTTTTCAGGAAGCACTGCACCACCAGGTTTAAGGTGTGAGCCAGGCAAGGAATGTGTTTCAGTTGGGAAAGGGAGATGGCAGCCATGAAATTCCTTCCGTTATCACTCACTACCTTGCCTGCCTCAAGATCTACAGTGCCCAGCCACGACTGCGTTTCTTGCTGCAAGAACTCGGACAGAACTTCCGCGGTGTGTCTATTGTCGCCCAAACACTTCATAGCCAATACAGCCTGCTGACGTATGCCAGTAGCTGCCCCATAATGGGAGACCTGGTGTGCAACAGTGGCAGGTGCGGATGGAGTGTTTGTGCGACTGCGGTCTGTGGACGAGCTCTTGCTTCTGCAGGAGGACGAGGAGGAGGAGGAGGAGGAGGAGGGGGTGCAAACGGCTACAGACAACTGTTTACTAGACCGTGGGCTAGGCAGAACTGTCCCAAACTTGCTGTCCCCTGTGGACCCTGAATCCACCACATTTACCCAGTGTGCCGTGATGGACACGTAACGTCCCTGGCCATGCCTACTGGTCCATGCATCTGTTGTCAGGTGCACCTTTGTGCTCACAGATTGCCTGAGTGCATGGACGATGCGCTCTTTAACATGCTGGTGGAGGGCTGGGATGGCTTTTCTGGAAAAAAAGTGTCGACTGGGTAGCTCGTAGCGTGGTACAGCGTAGTCCATCAGGTCTTTGAAAGCTTCGCTTTCAACTAACCGGTAGGGCATCATCTCTAACGAGATTAGTCTAGCTATGTGGGCGTTCAAACCCTGTGTACGCGGATGCGAGGCTAAGTATTTCCTTTTTCTAACCATAGTCTCATGTAGGGTGAGCTGGACTGGAGAGCTGGAGATCGTGGAACTAGCGGGGGTGCCGGTGGACATGGCAGACTGAGAGACGGTGGGAGATGGTATTGTTGCCGCCGGTGCCCTAGATGCAGTGTTTCCTACTACGAAACTGGTGATTCCCTGACCCTGACTGCTTTGGCCTGGCAAAGATACCTGCACAGATACAGCAGGTGGTGCGCTAAATGGTGGTCCTACACTGCCGGAAGGGATGTTGCGTTGATGACTAGCTTCATTGGCCGAGGGTGCAATAACCTTAAGGGACGTTTGGTAGTTAGTCCAAGCTTTCAAATGCATGGTGGTTAAATGTCTATGCATGCAACTAGTATTGAGACTTTTCAGATTCTGACCTCTGCTTAAGGAAGTAGAACATTTTTGACAGATGACTTTGCGCTGATCAATTGGATGTTGTTTAAAAAAATGCCAGACTGCACTCTTTCTAGCATCGGATACCTTTTCAGGCATTGCAGACTGAGCTTTAACCGGATGGCCACGCTGTCCTCCACCAGGTTTTGGCTTTGCCACGCGTTTTGGGCAAGATACGGGCCCGGCAGATGGAACCTGTGGCGATGTTGATGCCTGCTGCGGCCCCTCCTCCTCCTCTGCTTCAGAACTGCTGCCGCCTGCACTCTGTTCCCCCAATGGCTGCCAATCGGGGTCAAGAACTGGGTCATCTAATAACTCTTCTTGTACCTCCTGCGCAACTTCGTCTGTGTCACCGTGTCGTTCGGTGGTATAGCGTTCGTGATGGGGCAACATAGTCTCATCAGGGTCTGATTCTTGATCAGCACCCTGCGAGGGCAATGTTGTGGTCTGAGTCAAAGGACCAGCATAGTAGTCTGGCTGTGGCTGTGCGTCAGTGCACTCCATGTCAGATTCAATTTGTAATGGGCATGGACTGTTAACTGCTTCACTTTCTAAGCCAGGGACGGTATGTGTAAAGAGCTCCATGGAGTAACCCGTTGTGTCGCCTGCTGCATTCTTCTCTGTTGTTGTTTTTGCTGAAGAGGACAAGGAAGTGACTTGTCCCTGACCGTGAACATCCACTAACGACGCGCTGCTTTTACTTTTACCAGTTTCACGAGAGGAGGCAAAAGAGCTAGAGGCTGAGTCAGCAAGATAAGCCAAAACTTGCTCTTGCTGCTCCGGCTTTAAAAGCGGTTTTCCTAATCCCAGAAAAGGGAGCGTTCGAGGCCTTGTGTAGCCGGACGACGAACCTGGCTCCACAGCTCCAGACTTAGGTGCAATATTTTTTTCCCCACGACCACCTGATGCTCCACCACTACCACTACCCTCATTACCAGCTGACAATGAACGCCCCCGGCCACGACCTCTTCCACTAGACTTCCTCATTGTTTTAAAAACGTAACCAAACTAACGTTATTTGTTGCAGTCACACAACTTACACGGTGAGCTATAACTTCAGTATGATTTAGCTACCCCTTTACAGGTTGGTGAGACCACAGCGAAAATCAGGCCCAATGTTACACACTCTTTTTTTGGTGGCTGCAAATTAGAGAGATGCCCCACACGCAGGACTGTCACTGAAGCACAAATGTTAATATTAATGTCACACTATTATTTTTTTTTTATTTTTATTTTTTTCAGGAACACTTTAGAAACCCCCCCAAAAAAAAAATATAGATTTTTGCAGGGAGAATTTAGAAAACAAATGTAACAAACTATATGCTTTCTATGGGCCACTGAGTGAGAGATGACGCACACAGGAATCAGGAGTGGCACACAAGCCCAGAGGCCAATATTTTTCTACCAATGATTGATGGAGTTATTTTCTCTGGTAGATTTTGGAACCCAAATCAAGGAAAAAAAATATAGGCTTTCTATGGACCACAATTGGAGAGAGAGAGAGAGAGAGAGAGAGAGAGAGAGAGATGGCACACCCAGGAGTCAAGACTGGCACACAAGCAGAAAGGCCAATATTAATCTCCCATTTTTTGGGGGGGTTTGTTTTTTTTTTTTTTTTTTTTTCAGGGAGACTTTAGAAAAAAAAATAATAAAAAAAAATATGATTTTATCAGGAAGAATTTAGAAACCAAATAAAATAAAATTATTTTTTCAGGGAGAATTTATAAAACAAATAAAAACAAAAATAGGCGTTCTATGGCCCACTGACTGAGAGATGACGCACACAGGAGTCAGGAGTGGCACACAAGCCCAGAGGCCAATATTTTTCTACCAATGATTGATGTAGTTATTTTCTCTGGTAGATTTTGGAACCCAAATCAAGGAAAAAAAATATAGGCTTTCTATGGACCACAATTGGAGAGAGAGAGAGATGGCACACCCAGGAGTCAAGACTGGCACACAAGCAGAAAGGCCAATATTAATCTCCCACTGTTTTTTTTGGTTGTTTTTTTTTTTTTTTTTCAGGGAGACTTTAGAAAAAAAAATAATAAAAAAAATATGATTTTATCAGGAAGAATTTAGAAACCAAATAAAATAAAATGATTTTTTCAGGGAGAATTTATAAAACAAATAAAACCAAAAATAGGCGTTCTATGGCCCACTGACTGAGAGATGACGCACCCAGGAGTCAAGACTGGCACACAAGCAGAAAGGCCAATATTAATCTCCCACTGTTTTTTTTTTTTTTTTTTTTTCAGGGAGACTTTAGAAAAAAAAATAATAAAAAAAATATGATTTTATCAGGAAGAATTTAGAAACCAAATAAAATAAAATGATTTTTTCAGGGAGAATTTAGAAAACAAATAAAACCAAAAATAGGCGTTCTATGGCCCACTGACTGAGAGAGAGAGAGAGATGGAACGCTTAGTACTGGCACACAAGCCCAAAGGGCAATATTAATCTCCCTTTTTTTTTCCAGGGAGAATTTCTAAAACCCAAAAAAAAAAAAAAATAGGCTTTCTATGGCCCACTATTTGTGAGAGAGATGGGACGCTCAGGACTGGCACAGATGGCACGCTCAGGACTGGCACAGAAGCCCAGAGGCCAATATTAATCTCCCTTTTTTTCTGGGAGAATTTATAAAACCAAAAAAATATTTAAATAGGCTTTCTATGGCCCACTATTTGTGAGAGAGATGGCACGCTCAGGACTGGCACAGATGGCACGCTCACAACTGGCACACAAGCCCAGAGGCCAATATTAATCTCCCTTTTTTCAGGGAAAATTTATAAAACCAAAAAAAAAATTAAATAGGCTTTCTATGGCCCACTATTTGTGAGAGAGATGGCACGCTCAGGACTGGCACAGATGGCACGCTCACAACTGGCACACAAGCCCAGAGGCCAATATTAATCTCCCTTTTTTCAGGGAAAATTTATAAAACAAAAAAAAAAATTAAATAGGCTTTCTATGGCCCACTATTTGTGAGAGAGATGGCACGCTCAGGACTGGCACAGATGGCACGCTCACAACTGGCACACAAGCCCAGAGGCCAATATTAATCTCCCTTTTTTTCAGGGAGAATTTATAAAACCAAAAAAAAAATTAAATAGGCTTTCTATGGCCCACTATTTGTGAGAGAGATGGCACGCTCAGGGCTGGCACAGATGGCACGCTCAGGACTGGCACACAAGCCCAGAGGCCAATATTAATCTCCCTTTTTTTCAGGGAGAATTTATAAAACCCAAAAAAAAATAAAATAGGCTTTCTATGGCCCACTATTTGTGAGAGAGATGGCACACTCAGGACTGGCACACAAGCCCAAAGGCCAATATTAATCTCCCACTGTATTTTTATCAGGGAGAATTTATACACCCCACAAAAAAAAATACAGAAAAATGAAAAGGCTTTCTATGGCCCACTATGTGAGAGAGATGGCACACACAGGGATGGCACTCTAGCAGAAATGCCAAATTGCCAATCTTAATCTCCCACCAAAAAAAAAAAAAAAAAAAAAACAGGGAATGTCCTACAATTACTATCTCCCTGCCTGCAGTAATCTCAGCCAGGTATGGCAGGCAGCAATAAGGAGTGGACTGATGCACAAATGAAATAAAAAGTGTGGACAAACAAAAAAGATAGCTGTGCAGAAAGGAAGGAACAAGAGGATTTGTGCTTTGAAAAAAGCAGTTGGTTTGCACAGCGGCGAACACACAGCAATGCAGCTATCAGGGAGCCTTCTAGGGCAGCCCAATGAGCTACAGCGCTGAGGGGGAAAAAAAAAAAAAAAAAAACTTCCACTGTCCCTGCACACCGAGGGTGGTGTTGGACAGTGCAAATCGCTGCAGCACAAGCGGTTTTGTGGTTAATGGACCCTGCCTAACGCTATCCCTGCTTCTGACAAAGCGGCAGCAACCTCTCCCTAAGCTCAGATCAGCAGCAGTAAGATGGCGGTCGGCGGGAACGCCTCTTTATAGCCCCTGTGACGTCGCAGACAGCAAGCCAATCACTGCAATGCCCTTCTCTAAGATGGTGGGGACCAGGACCTATGTCATCACGCTGCCCACACTCTGCGTTTACCTTCATTGGCTGAGAAATGGCGCTTTTCGCGTCATTGAAACGCGACTTTGGCGCGAAAGTCGCGTACCGCATGGCCGACCCCGCACAGGGGTCGGATCGGGTTTCATGAAACCCCGACTTAGCCAAAAGTCGGCGACTTTTGAAAATGTTCGACCCGTTTCGCTCAACCCTAGTATTTACTAAAGGTACCGTCACACTGAGTGACGCTGCATCGATACCGACAACGATCTGGATCGCTGTTTGGTCGCAGGAGAGCTGTCACACAGACAGCTCTCCAGCGACCAACGATGCCGGTAACCAGGGTAAACATCGGGTTACTAAGCGTGGCCCTGCGCTTAGTAACCCGATGTTCACCCTAGTTACCAGCGAACACATCGCTGAATTGGCGTCACACACGGCGATTCAGCGATGTCTGCAGGAAGTCCAGTGACGAAATAAAGTGCTGGACTTTCTGCAGTGACCAACGACATCACAGCAGGATTCTGATCGCTGCTGTGTGTAAAACTGAACGATATCGCTAGCCAGGACGCTGGAATGTCACGGATCGCTAGCGATATCGTTCAGTGTGACGGTACCTTTAGTATAGTGGTTTGTGCAGCATGTGTGAATATTTTTTTTTTTTTTAATCGGATGTATTATTGCAAAGCCTAGTGGTCTGCAGCTTTTGGTTAGAATGTGTTAGTGCTTTTTTTTAACAAAGTGTTTATTTTTTTAATTTACTGTTGAAACCATTCGCAGTTGATGTACTTGTATTTAAAATAAAGAGCATTTCTGCTCCATTGTGATTTAAAAAAAAAAAAAAAATATTAATAAAATGTTTATTAAAAAATTGTCGGTAGTATAATTTCATAAAGGTAAATTTAAAACAGGTGTATGTACCAATGGTTACACATGCAATACAGAGTTGGGTGAGGGCTTATTTTTTACTAAAGGTTATCCTTTAAAAGGTTTTTTGGGGGAGGTAATTTTTTTTTTTTTTTTAAACTTAAAAATATTTTTAAAGGTGTCTCACATTTTTCCTTTTTTTTTTTATTTTGGGACATGGAAAAGAATGGTATAACGTGCACCTGTTTTTGGATTTGGGTGTTCACCTATTTTTCACAATTTAACAGGGTGATTACTGCTGAACATTACCTAGTTCTGGGGTGGTCTAACTATAAATCCATTATACTTTTTATATTGCAGATAGAGTAGGGACCACAGCCACCAGGTCCACAGCCACCAGGTCCACAGGCACCAGGACCACAGCCACCAGGACCGCATCATCAAAATATTTAAAGTAAGTTTTGAAGACCCCAAATCTGCTACTTCAATGTGTAGAGCAGATTGCAAGTTTCTTTTATCTTACAGACCCACCAGGTCCACAGCCACCAAGTCAACAGCCACCAGGTCAACAGCCACCAGGTCAACAGTTTACCGGAACACAATGTCCTCTTCTGGCAGCCCTCCTCCACAGCAACAGCGTGTATCGGTAAGTAAATGGCCCAATTTTTTTTTTTTTTTTAATTTTCATAAATTTTATTCACTACATGCATTTATTATGTTTACACAGGAAACAGAATCCGATGAGGAGCTGTCAGAAGGGACCGAGACGGGTGGAGATATACAAGTGGAGGAGGAACCAAGTGTAAGTAGTTGTGAATCACTTGCTTCACACCATACACCAGCACCATACATGAAACAGATTTTCAGATACAACGGAACCAAGAAAACATATACATACATTCAAGCTAATTTTTTTTATCCTTTATTTCAGTCTCCTGCTGCTGCTGCTGCTGCACACCATAAAGGTTCTCCCAGGCACTCCCAGAGTCGGCGGACTCATCGCCGCGGTCGGCCATCAGTAAGTTGTTTTTTTTTTTTGGGGGGGGGGGGGGGGGTTCGATTGTTCAATTTTATTTTTCAGTGTACTAATTTTTATTTTGTTCTTATATTTTTTTTTCTCACAGGCTTCACAGCGTGCTCCCGCAGAAGACTCTGACATAGAGATTGAAGCTCTCATCGAGGAGGTTCGCGAGCGGGAGCCGCTGTGGAACATGGCTGACCGCAGGCATGCTGATACCAGTGTCACCCGTCGGCTCTGGTTGGAAGTATGCCAGAACATCTTTCCGAGGTGGGAGGACCTTCTTCCACAGCAGCAGAGCAAACTTTGTAAATATTCACTTTTCAGTGATGTTTAGCGCTGAATGTAATGTCTTGCATTTACAATGTTTTTTTTTTTTTCTTCATTCACTGAGGGATCGCTTTAAGAGGGAGTTTAATGAGGAGATGCAGGCCCGGAGTGGCTCAGCAGGAAGGAAAAAAAAAACCTATAGATACGCCCCTGCCCTCTCCTTCCTGAGGCAAACCATGCTGAGTCGAGTGTAAGTATTAAACATCCCAGTAATAACCATGTTAACCTGTTTAATCACAAAACTTTTGTTTCAGTCCGGGCTTTTCCATATCAATATATTAATTGTTTTTGTTTTTTCTTTCACAGCACCTACTCCAGCCACCGTGCGCCTGCATCTTTCTCTGCGCCCTCTGGAGCGATCCCTCCTGAGTCCGCCACCGGGGACCACGTCGGTAGGCCCCACACCTCTGACCCCTCCACTTCATCCACCTCTACCAGTGGAGCGCAGCCTTCCTTATTCGCATCTGATGGTCAACAGATAGCGTTCCCTTTACCCCACCCCTCTGACCCTGCCACCTCTACACCACTGTTAGGTTTGTGGCGGCAGCGTCAAAGGGGTCAGGAAAGGAGCTATGCTCCTGAGTTCTTGCATCTAAATGCAGGCTTCCAAAATTCTTTTAAAATTTTGGGAGAACAAGTGACTGCTGGTTTCAGCATGGTGCAATCACGCATGAGTGAAAACCACCATGAAATCAGCAGTCGCTTGGATAGGCTGCAATTAGATGTAAGTCAAGCTCCAGCAAATCTTTTTTTTCAGTCCATGCTCAGGAGCATGGAAAAGCTTTCTTTTGATCAGCAGATGCGGGTAATGAATAGCTGCCATAACGCTCTGCTCAAGGTAATAAACGAACCCCAATCTACCCCCACACCTCCCCACACATCCCAGTCACCATTTCCACATCATGCCCCACAATATCAGCGTCAGTCCCACTACCAAACCAGGCCCACAAACCTAATGTATTCCCCAGTATTTTCTTCTTCTTCCTTTCCCAGCTTTTCACCATTCAGTTACACAACTACCCCAACACACCACCCCTCTGGTCAGCCTCCTGCTTTACAACACCCTTCTGCAGAACAAACAGGTAGGGTTTCCCCAATCCCACCTACTGATGTGGTCCAACCTTCCAGCCCCTCCTCCCATAGTTACTCCACCCGACACTACCAAGACCTGTAAACTGTTTGATTTTTTTCCTTGTTACCACAAAATAATATATTTTTACTAGAAAAAAAAAAAGTTTTGAAAATTAAAAAAAAAACAAAAAAGGTTTGAAATAAAAATATTTCTGGTTTACAATCTACTGTGTGTGTGTTGATTCATTAACGTAACTATTAAAGGTTAAGTGAAAAGAAACACCAGACGTTTTAAAGGTATAACAAAATGGTTTTATATTAGCAAGCAAACCACACTTTGTGGTTATTTTTTGGGTTGCTACAAACACAATTTTGACAAACACCAAACGACAAGAAAAACAGGTCACACAATCATGTCTTGCCATGGAATCCGCCCAACAGGTGACAAAAAATAAGCCGCAAACTGGTCCCTCATCATAGTAACAGAACTGGTGGAGCGAACAGAGGCACTACGGTAATCCCACAAGGATGTCTCCAATTCTTCGTCATCCAAGGTAACAGGCTCCTTTGAAATAACAAAATTATGGAGCACCACACATGCCTTGACAACATCGTCTACAGTTTTTGTTTCCAGTTTTATTGCCGTCAGCAGAACTCTCCACTTTGCCGTCAATATACCGAAAGATCACTCTACCACTCTTCTTGCTCTGGTAAGACGGTAATTAAAAACCCGCTTGGTACGGTGTAATTCACGGCTGCTGTATGGTTTCAGTAGGTGCGGCGACAGTTGAAAGGCTTCATCACCTACACACACATATGGCATGGCTGGTTCACTTGTTCCTGGGAGCGGTCTTGTTGGCGGGAAATTGTATGTATCTCCATACAGGCAGCGACCCATTGCAGAGTTTTTAAACACTTGTGAGTCGTTGGACCGCCCATACGCTCCTATGTCCACAGCAAGGAATCGGCAGTTGGCGTCAGCAATAGCCATGAGTACAATGGAGAAGTATTTTTTATAGTTATAGTACTCGGAGCCTGTTCCTGCCGGTTTAGCAATCCTAATGTGTTTGCCGTCCACGGCACCAACACAATTTGGGAAATTGCAAATTGTCTCAAATTATTCGGAACTTCTCAACCAGATTTCCATTGTTGGTTGTGGGATATACTCCGGCTGTAAAGTGTCCCAAATCGCACGACATGTGTCCTTCACAATTCCGCCAATAGTGGAAATCCCCAGCCTGAATTGGAAATGGAGTGAAGTCAAAGACTCTCCCGTAGCTAGGAAGCTGCAGAAAAAAAAAAAAAATGTAAAAAAAAATTGAACAGACCATCAACCAAAAAAAGCAGTGGAATGGCCTCAAACAACCCAACAAATTACATGCTGCAGAAAATGGTGCGCAATGTGTCAGTGCAGTATTGTCTGCAGTATGTAATAACATTCAATATGACCAATGACATAAAAAAAAGATGCTTACCGCAGTGTCACCAGGAGCCGCTCCGCCGGTGTGATGGCAAGCCTCATCCTTGTGTGCTGCCTTTGGATGACATCCTCTAGTTTTCCAACCAAAAAATCGAAATGTTCCATCCTCATCCGTACATAATTGTAGAATTTCTGTGGGTTGCACCGCAACTCCAGATAGAGTGGACTGGACACCCCTGGTCATCCGCAGCTCATTGATCGGATGTATCCAGAATCGTCTCACTCTCCGTTGCATCCTCCGTCTTTTTGCTGCCGCCTCCTTCTCCCGCACTATGATATCCAGGCGATTCGTCTCAAATATAACTTCAGTAACCAAACTCGAAATCCTCCCAAATACACCATCCATCCTTGCCACTAAACTAAAACCCTCAAAGATGTGCTGTAAATACAGTCAGTATATAGATTTCCCTTAGTTTCCAGTAGCCAATCAAATTTGGGTGCCTCCCATTTTAAAAACGGATCCGTCGTAAAAACGGATGCAACGCATGGTAAAAACGTATGCAACGCATCCAGCATTTCAACGGAACCGTTTATCGGATTTGCGACTGATCCGTCTAAATGCTGTATGCGTTGCATACGTTTTGCAGTTTTTTGACGCATCCGTTTTTTCGGGAAAAAGACGTTTTTGTGACGGTTTGCAGTTAACGCTAGTGTGAAAGTAGCCTTACTCAAAATAACCGCCACGGCCATTTTCTTCCAACATTTATCTATTAAGTCACGTGTCTTTATTGGGGTTTTAATGGGGCTTGTGTTACCATGAGTCCATGTCAGCATGTGGCATTACAGAGTAAAGTAAACATAGTATTAATTTGCAGCAGAATATAGTACGATGTAAACCGATAAAGGACCTTAGTGATGAGGTGACCATGTGACAGAGGTTACAGAATACTATTGTAGCCATGGTGACCGATGAGGTTATTCTCATGTGATGTCCTCATCACATACCTGAAAAAGGAGATGGAAGTAGAATAGTCCTGGATAATCTGACAGTGCAGGCACTAAAGGTACCGTCACAATAGACGATATCGCTAGCGATCCGTGACGTTGCAGCGTCCTGGCTAGCGATATCGTCCAGTGTGACAGGCAGCAGCGATCAGAATCCTGCTGTGCTGTCGCTGGTCGGGGAAGAAAGTCCAGAACTTTGTTTCGTCGCTGGACTCCCCGCAGACATCGCTGAATCGGCGTGTGTGACACCGATTCAGCGATGTCTTCGCTGGTAACCAGGGTAAACATCGGGTTACTAAGCGCAGGGCCGCGCTTAGTAACCCGATGTTTACCCTGGTTACCATCCTAAAAGTAAAAAAACAAACGCTACATACTTGCCTACCGCTGTCTGTCCTCGGCGCTGGGCTTCTCTGCTCTGGCTGTGAGCACAGCGGCCGGAAAGCAGAGCGGTGACGTCACCGCTCTGCTTTCCGGCTGCCCGGCGCTCACAGCCAGAGCAGAGAAGCAGAGCGCCGAGGACAGACAGCGGTAGGTAAGTATGTAGCGTTTGTTTTTTTACTTTTAGGATGGTAACCAGGGTAAACATTGGGTTACTAAGCGCGGCCCTGCGCTTAGTAACCCGATGTTTACCCTGGTTACCGGGGACCTCGGGATCGTTGGTCGCTGGAGAGCTGTTTGTGTGACGGCTCTCCAGCGACCAAACAGCGACGCTGCAGCGATCCGGATCGTTGTCTGTATCGCTGCAGCGTCGCTTAGTGTGACGGTACCTTAAGGCTCATGCCTGGTCTTTCAGGCAACTCACTGGCAGCTCTGTGATTCCAGCTAAAGTACTGAATGCCTAGTGGGGAGGGAGAGGTGCTATAAGGACAGAGCACAGGAGGCCGTGAGTACAAAGATGGTGGCCTTACAAACCCCAATACCACCATTAAGCAAGTCTTCTGCAGCACATATCTGGGGAGCTGCGGTAGATCTTTGACAATCTGTAGGATGTAAAGTACCACCTTTACAGCAGCTTTCTGGCGTTCTCCAGGTGACTGGTGCATTTAGAGTGTGTCCCTATCATTGAGATGCGGAGATGCCAATGCAGATGTGTTACGTGTCTGGTGTAAGTTTACGGTTAAAAAAAACAAACAAAAGTTTTCTGTAGCCCAGATACAACTACAACACAGCCAACCTAAATAACACTTAATTGAATTCAAAAGAAATCTCAAACAGTTACAAATAATAATAATTCAAATAAGAGTGTGTTTGCTCAGGCAAGTAATCCGGTGACAAGGGATGTGCCTTATATATAACAGCTCAGATTCCTGTCCGTAGTCACTTTTGCTCTGATGCCAACACTTGACAGTTTTTTTTTCTCATCATTACTGTTAGCCCTAGGCCTTAAAGCTTAGCAATTCTTTTAGTATAATAACAACAACATTATATAATCCAATATATATATATATATATACACATACTAGATGGTGGCGCGATTCTAACGCATCGGGCATTCTAGAATATGCATGTCCACGTAGTATATTGCCGAGCCACGTAGTATATTGCCCAGCCACGTAGTATATTGCCCAGCCACATAGTATATTGCCCAGTTACGTAGTATATTGCCCAGCCACGTAGCATATTACCCAGTCACGTAGCATATTGCCCAGTCACGTAGTATATTGCCCTCAGAACCACGGCTGTTGTGAATTCCGCTCTTGGGCTCCCTCCGGTGGTTGTAAGTGGCACTTTTGTGAGTTCTGCTCTTGGGCTCCCTCTTGTGGTTTCTAGTGGTATGGCTGCTCCTTGGAGTTAGCTGTCATCAGCTGCCTCCACTTATCTTCTCTTCTGCTCGGCTATTTAGGTCTGGCTCTTTCTTCAGCCAGTGCCACTTGTAAATGGTTCCTGGTTGGATTCACATCTCTTTGGAGTTCCCTGTTATCCTGACCAGTTCAGCAAAGCTAAGTTTTTGCTTGCTCTTTTCTGTCCATAGATTGTGGACTTATCCATTCTGTGCTTTCTATGTTTGTCCAGCTTATCAGTGTGAATTTATTCTGTCTTGCTGGAAGCTCTGGGAGGCAGATTTGCCCTCCACACCTTTAGTCAGGTGTGGAGATTTTTTGTAAACTCTGCGTGGATTTTTGTAGTGTTTTATACTGACCGCACAGTATTCCATCCTGTCCTATCTATTTAGCTAGACTGGCCTCCTGTGCTCATCCTGGTTTCATTCTGTGTATGTCTCTTCCCTCTCCACTCACAGTCATTATATGTGGGGGGCTAATCTATCCTTTGGGGATTTTCTCTGAGGCAAGATAGCTTTCCTGCTTCTTTCTTTAGGGGTAGTTAGCTCTTAGGGTGTGACGAGATGCCTAGGGAAAGTTAGGAGCATTCCACGGCTACTTCTAGTGTTGTGTTGAGCTTAGGGACTGCGGTCAGTACAGTTACCACGTCCTTCAGAGCTCGTTCCATGTTGCTCCTAGAGCACCGTATCATAACAGTACAAGTGGCCAAAAATGAATTAAATGCATCTCAAAAGAAGGAAAAGAAAGTTCTGAACCATTTTTTTTCTGTGCTCTGGTTTGTCTTTTTTTTTTCCTCTTGATATCTGGGTGGTTCAGGATATATGCTCTGGCATGGATGTTCAGGGTTTTTTTTCTCGTGTGGATCAACTTGCTGCAAGAGTACAGAGTATCCAGGACTATGTTGTCCAGACTCCGGCTTTAGAGCCCAGAATTCCTACTCCTGGTTTGTTTTTTGGGGACAGATCCAAGTTTTTGAACTTTAAAAATAACTGCAAATTGTTTTTGGCTTTGAAACCCCGTTCTTCTGGTGATCCCATTCAGCAAGTAAAAATAATCATATCCTTGCTGCGTGGTGACCCTCAGGACTGGGCTTTTTCTCTTGAAACAGGGGATCCAGCATTATTTAATGTAGATGCATTTTTTCAAGCGCTCTGATTATTGTATGACGAACCTAATTCTGTGGATCATGCAGAAAAAACCCTGTTGGCCTTGTGTCAAGGTCAGGAAGCGGCAGAGTTATACTGCCAGAAATTTAGAAAATGGTCTGTGCTCACTAAATGGAATGAAGAGGCTCTGGATGCTATTTTCAGAAAAAGTCTTTCTGAAACCCTTAAAGATGTTATGGTGGGCTTTCCTACGCCTGCCGGTTTGAGCGATTCTATGTCTCTAGCCATTCAGATTGATCGGCGTCTGCGCGAGCGCAAAGCTGTTCACCATATGGCAGTATCCTCTGAGCAAAGTCCTGAACCTATGCAATGTGATAGGATTTTGACTAGAATAGAACGGCAGGAATTCAGACATCAGAATAGGCTGTGTTTTTACTGTGGTGATTCGGCTCATGTTATCTCTGATTGCCCTAAGGGTACTAAGAGAGTCGCTAGGTCTGTTACCATTAGTACTATACAGCCTAAATTTCTCTTATCTGTGACCCTGATATGCTCATTGTCGTCCTTTTCTGTCATGGCATTTGTGGATTCAGGCGCTCCCCTGAACTTAATGGACTTAGAATTCGCCTGGCGCTGTGGTTTTTCCTTGCAGCCTTTGCAGAGCCCTATTCCTTTGAGGGGCATTGATGCTACACCCTTGGCCAAGGATAAACCTCAGTACTGGACACAGATGACTATGTACATGGCTCCTGCACATCAGGAAGATTGCCGTTTTCTGGTGTTGCATAACCTGCATGATGTTGTTGTACTGGGATTTCCATGGTTACAGGAACATAATCCGGTGCTGGATTGGAAAACTATGTCGGTCACTAGTTGGGGTTGTCGAGGAGTACATAGTGACGTTCCTTTGATGTCAATTTCCTCTTCCCCCTCTTCTGAGGTCATTGAGTTTTTGTCGGATTTCCAGGATGTATTTGATGAGCCCAAGTCCAGTTCCCTTCCTCCACATAGGGACTGTGATTGTGCTATTAACTTGATTCCTGGTTGTAAGTTCCCTAAGGGCCGACTTTTCAATCTGTCTGTGCCAGAGCATGCCGCCATGCGGAGCTATGTTTAGGAATCTTTGGGAGCGGGTTTCTTTTTTGTTGCTAAGAAGGATGGCTCCTTGAGACCCTGTATTGATTATCGTCTTCTTAATAAGTTCACGGTCAGATTCCAATACCCCTTGCCTTTGCTTACTGATTTGTTTGCTCAGATTAAGGGGGCTAGTTGGTTTACTAAGATTGACCTCCGAGGGGCATATAATCTTGTTCGTATTTAACAGGGTGACGAATGGAAAACTGCATTTAATACGCCCGAAGGCCATTTTGAATACCTTGTGATGCCATTTGGGCTCTCTAATGCTCCATCTGTGTTCCAGTCTTTCATGCATTATATTTTCCGCAATTATCTTGATAAATTCATGGTCGTATATTTGGATGATATTTTGATTTTTTCTGATGATTGGGAGTCTCATGTGAAGCAGGTCAGGATGGTGTTCCAGATCCTTCGTGATAATGCTTTGTTTGTGAAGGGGTCTAAGTGCCTATTCGATTCGGAGTTCAGAAGGTCTCTTTTTCGGGTTTTATTTTTTCTCCCTCGTCTATAGAAATGGATCCTGTTAAGGTCCAAGCTATTCATGACTGGATCCAACCCACATCGGTGAAGGGTCTTCAAAAATTTTTGGGCTTTGCTAATTTCTATCGCCGTTTCATTGCCAACTTTTCCAGTGTGGTTAAGCCCCTTACTGATTTGACGAAGAAAGGCGCTGATGTGACGAATTGGTCCTCTGAGGCTGTTGAGGCCTTTCAGGAGCTTAAACGCCGATTTACTTCTGCCCCTGTGTTGCGTCAACCGGATGTTTCTCTTCCTTTTCAGGTTGAGGTCGACGCTTCTGAGATTGGGGCAGGGGCCGTTTTGTCTCAGAGGGAGTCTGATGGTTATTTGATGAAACCGTGTGCTTTTTTTTCCAGAAAGTTTTCGCCTGCGGAACGCAATTATGATGTCGGCAATCGGGAGTTGTTGGCTATGAAGTGGGCATTTGAGGAGTGGCGACATTGGCTTGAGGGAGCTAAGCACCGCGTTGTGGTCCTGACCGATCATAAGAATCTGATTTACCTCGAGTCGGCCAAGCAGCTGAATCCCAGACAGGCTCGATGGTCCCTGTTTTTCTCCCGTTTTGATTTTGTGGTCTTGTATCTTCCGGGATCTAAGAATGTTAAGGCTGATGCCCTCTCTAGGAGTTTTTCGCCTGATTCTCCTGGAGTCCTTGAGCCGGTTGGCATTCTTAAGGAGGGGGTGATTCTTTCTGCTATCTCCCCTGATTTGCGGCGGGTGCTTCAGGAATTTCAGGCTGATAGGCCTGACCGCTGTCCAGTGGGGAAGCTGTTAGTTCCTGATAGATGGACAAGTAAGGTAATTTCTGAGGTTCATTGTTCAGTGTTGGCTGGTCATCCTGGGATTTTTGGTACCAGATATTTGGTTGCTAGGTCCTTTTGGTGGCCTTCCTTGTCGTGCGATGTGCGTGCTTTTGTGCAGTCCTGTGGGACTTGCGCCCGGGCCAAGCCTTGCTGTTCCCGCACTAGTGGGTTGCTTTTGCCGGTCCCTGAGAGGCCCTGGACGCATATTTCCATGGATTTTATTTTGGATCTTCCTGTTTCCCAGAAGATGTCTGTTATCTGGGTTGTTTGTGACCGGTTCTCTAAAATGGTCCATCTGGTACCTTTGCCTAAGTTGCCTTCCTCCTCAGATCTGGTTCCATTATTTTTTCAGCATGTGGTTCGTTTGCATGGCATTCCGGAGAATATTGTGTCTGACAGAGGTTCTCAGTTTGTCTCTAAATTTTGGCGGGCCTTTTGTGCTAGGATGGGCATTGATTTGTCTTTTTCTTCGGCGTTTCATCCTCAGACTAATGGCCAAACTGAGCGAACTAATCAGACATTGGAGACCTATTTGAGATGCTTTGTGTCTGCTGATCAGGATGATTGGGTGTCTTTCTTGCTGTTGGCCGAGTTTGCCCTTAATAATCGGGCTAGTTTGGCTACTTTGGCTTCACCTTTCTTTTGTAATTTTGGTTTTCATCCTCGTTTTTCTTCTGGGCAGGTTGAGCCTTCTGATTGTTCTGGTATTGATTCTGTGGTGGACAGGCTGCAGCAGATTTGGACTCATGTGTTGGACAATTTGACGTTGTCTCAGGAAAGGGCTCAACAATTTGCTAACCGCCGTCGGTGTGTTGGTCCCCGGCTTCGTGTGGGGGATTTGGTTTGGTTGTCTTCTTCCTATGAAGGTTTCTTCTCCTAAGTTTAAGCCTCGGTTTATTGGTCCTTATAAAATTTCTGAAATTATTAATCCGGTGTCTTTTTGTTTGGGTCTTCCAGCCTCTTTTGCCATTCATAATGTTTTCCATAGATCTTTGTTGCAGAGATATGTGGTGCCCGTTGTTCCCTCGGTTGCCCCTCCTGCCCCGGTTTTGGTTGAGGGAGAGTTGGAATATGAGGTTGAGAAGATTTTGGATTCTCGTTTTTCGAGGCGGAGGCTTCAGTATCTTGTCAAGTGGAAGGGTTATGGCCAGGAGGATAATTCTTGGGTTGTTGCCTCCGATGTCCATGCCACCGATTTGGTTTGTGCTTTTCACTTGGCTCGTCCTGATCGGCCTGGGGGCTCTGGTGAGGGTTTGGTGACCCCTCCTCAAGGGGGGGTACTGTTGTTAATTCCGCTCTTGGGCTCCCTCTTGTGGTTTCTAATGGTATGGATGCTCCTTGGAGTTAGCTGTCATCAGCTGCCTCCACTTATCGTGTCTTCTGCTCGGCTATTTAGGCCTGGCTCTTTCTTCAGCCAGTGCCACTTGTAAATGGTTCCTGGTTGGATTCACATCTCTTTGGAGTTCCCTGTTATCCTGACCAGTTCAGCAAAGCTAAAGGTACCGTCACACTTAGCGACGCTGCAGCGATACCGACAACGATCCGGATCGCTGCAGCGTCGCTGTTTGGTCGCTGGAGAGCTGTCACACAGACAGCCCTCCAGCGACCAACGATCCCGAGGTCCCCGGTAACCAGGGTAAACATCGGGTAACTAAGCGCAGGGCCGCGCTTAGTAACCCGATGTTTACCCTGGTTACCATCGTAAAAAAACAAACAGTACATACTTACATTCAGCTGTCTGTCCCTTGCCGTCTGTTTGCTGCACTGACTGCTGGCCGCAAAGTGAAAGCAGAGCACAGCCACAGCGGTGAGTCACCGCTGTGTGACTCACCGCTGTGCTGTGCTTTCACTTTCACTTTGCGCCCAGCAGTCAGTGCAGGAAATAGACGGCAAGGGACAGACAGCTGAATGTAAGTATGTACTGTTTGTTTTTTTACGATGGTAACCAGGGTAAACATCGGGTTACTAAGCGCGGCCCTGCGCTTAGTTACCCGATGTTTACCCTGGTTACCAGTGAAGACATCGCTGAATCGGTGTCACACACACCGATTCAGCGATGTCTGCGGGGAGTCCAGCGACGAAATAAAGTTCTGGACTTTCTTCCCCGACCAGCGACAGCACAGCAGGGGCCTGATCGCTGCTGCCTGTCACACTGGACGATATCGCTAGCGAGGACGCTGCAACGTCACGGATCGCTAGCGATATCGTCTAGTGTGACGGTACCTTAAGTTTTTGCTTGCTCTTTTCTGTCCATAGATTGTGGACTTATCCATTCTGTGCTTTCTATGTTTGTCCAGCTTATCAGTGTGAATTTATTCTGTCTTGCTGGAAGCTCTGGGAGGCAGATTTGCCCTCCACACCTTTAGTCAGGTGTGGAGATTTTTTGTAAACTCTGCGTGGATTTTTGTAGTGTTTTATACTGACCGCACAGTATTCCAACCTGTCCTATCTATTTAGCTAGACTGGCCTCCTGTGCTCATCCTGGTTTCATTCTGTGTATATCTTTTCCCTCTCCACTCACAGTCATTATTTGTGGGGGGCTAATCTATCCTTTGGGGATTTTCTCTGAGGCAAGATAGCTTTCCTGCTTCTTTCTTTAGGGGTAGTTAGCTCTTAGGCTGTGACGAGATGCCTAGGGAGAGTTAGGAGCATTCCACGGCTACTTCTAGTGTTGTGTTGAGCTTAGGGACTGCGGTCAGTACAGTTACCACTTCCTTCAGAGCTCGTTCCATGTTGCTCCTAGACCACCGTATCATAACATCCTACCTCTCTGCCTCATGCCCGTGCCAGTAGCCAGCAATATTGGCAAAGGTCTGATCCAAGCAACACCTACAGCCAACATTCTGAATCAATGTCCTCCAGCATGTCTGTTGGTGATAGTAGTGGTGCTCATTTTGCTATTCCACAGCCCTACAATCTGCCATCAAGGCACCAGACACCTATGGTCACCCAATTTGTTCCGCCCAACCGCATGGCAAGAGGTGAGACTTATAGTAGTTCCCAATCATATGTGAGCCAGATTGGTCATTCACAACCTACTTTACCTCACCCACAAAGTGTTTCTTAAACATTTTTGAATGAGTCTTACAAAACACAACCTTATACCCCATCTACATCTGTACCAGCATCAGTTTTGCACAATGAACCTCCTAAAACAACCACATGCCAGCCCACAGTGCCTACAGGACAAATGCCCACACTCTCTACCAGCCCCGAACGTGTCAGCGCAGAAAATACCACAGATTAATCTTTCTTAAGTCATGGTGACTTTGATGATTTATGAGTAACCTAACTAAGTATGTTACCTTCATTTTGTTTTTGCAAAGTTAGCTTTATTTGTCCTACACAATCGGCTGACTAAATGTGTTGTCTGAAAAATCAAACACATAGTTAAAGTGTTAATATGTCTTGTTTATTTGTGAATGTATGTTATTTTAACACTACTTTATTGATTCGAGCATAATCATAATTTTTCATACAGTTAACAAAGACACCATACCTGTCCAGCGTTATGTCACACTAACTCATCCATATCTTGCCCATACACAATTTAAAAAAAAAAGGATGGTGGTAATACCTACTGAACAGCCGCACAGCCAGCTCTTCCCTCTCCTAGAGTATCCTCACCCACCCCCTGCAGACTGTGAGCCCTCGCGGGCAGGGTCCTCCCTCCTTATGTACTCGTGTGCCTTGTTATCTGCTCATGTTTAATGTATTTGTCTATATTTGCCCCGTATTCACATGTAAAGCGCCATGGAATAAATGGTGCTATAAAAATGTATAATAATAATATTAATCCGTCAGGGATTCTAAATAATGGTACAGGATCAGATGGTGGTGGTGCACGCAGCTTCAGTGACTATCATTGAGTCATTGAAGCTGAGCCCGCTCACAGCCTCAACTGCGTTGAGCTATTGACCATGGCCAAATAGCAGTGTAAATGTAGTCTTCTATTTCAGTATGTCTGATGTTATGATCTGGTGGCCCTGGGGCCACATGGAACTTTCTCTGGAGTTGGTGGAAACTGTACTGACCGCAAATCCTGAACTTAACACCGCAACTAGAAGTAGCCGTGGGGTGTGCCTAACAAATCCTAGACACCTCGACACAGCCGGAGGACTAAATACCCCTATAGATGGAAGTAGGAATTCTCCCTTGCCTCAGAGCAGAACCCCAAAGGATAGGCAGCCCCCCACAAATATTGACTTTGAGTAGTAGAGGAAAGACACACGCAGGCAGGAAACAGGATTTAGCAAAAGAGGCCACTCTAGCTAAATAGGAAAGGATAGTGTTAGGACTGGCGGAACGCACCAAGACAGGTGACGAAGATGCGTTCGCAGTCCGGGGTCCACCGTGCAGGTGAGAACCTGCTGCTAGCAATTTGCAGACTCTATAGCGGTACACTAAAGTAAACACGCGTGGGTTAAACCTCACCCAGCGTGAGGAAAGCGATCCTGTTAATTCACAGGACCGCAATACCGCACTAGAGAGCGAGCAAGTGGCCAGCGGACTTAACCCCAGAAGGGATTGAAGCCCGATTAGGCCCTTGCTGGCACAACACCGCAACTGGGTGTGTAGAGAACCTTCAGAAATATAAGCGCACAAGTGCGCGAGCGATGCCGCACTAACGGACGCCACTAACCACCCAGACTTGGGTATGGAAAGCGCCAGGCAGGCGCACGGCGCCGTACTGGCAGGCACAGCTACAGGACGCTGTGATGTGTGTTTAGTGTAGTAGGCTAAGTCGGGCGCTAGATAGCAACCGTACACCTTCCGCGAACAGACATTCAATAGGGAAGGGGTAACCAAGAACGACTTGCACTCACACATACACACATATCAATTGTAAGACAATACTAGCGCATGGCCGTGCGGTCATGCGCAGTTTATATAGCTGCAGCACAGGAAATGGCTACAGAACTTTTGCCCTTCTAGGACCTGCCAAGAGGACCAATGGAATGTGCCGCAGAGCCTGAGCACATGACCCTCGATCTCCAACGGGAGATCTTGCCCTGGGCATGCTCAGTGTGTGCAGATAAGGACTTAGTCCCAGAGAAGTCCGCTCGCTGCTGACCAGAATAGGCTTCAAAGGCAGAAGCTGGAGAAGCAGCAATAACTCTTCTCACAGAGTCAGACTGAGCGAGACGCTGGGATCGACGTCCCTGCTGAGCAGACTCCACTGCGGCTGGAGGGGAATGGGAGACCGCAGCGGAGACGGATCGAGATTCCCCCTGTGCAGCAGAGGAAACTCGACTCCTAACATTACCCCCCCTCCTAGGGCCCCCCCCTCCTTGGGCCTCGCTACGCTCGAAGGCAGCAATGAGCTGTGGGGCCCGAATGTTTTCAGCAGGCTCCCAAGACCTGTCCTCTGGACCATAACCCTTCCAATCCACCAAATAAAACTTTTTGCCGCGTACCACCTTGCACCCCAAAATAGCGTTCACCTCGTAATCGTCCGTAGACGAACCCGATGTCCCGGCAGATGACTCGGAAAACCGGGACATGTATACGGGTTTCAAGAGGGACACATGAAAGGTGTCGGTGATACCCAAGCGTGGAGGAAGAGCCAGGCGGTAGACCACGGGATTAACCTGCTCGAGGACCTTGAATGGGCCCAAGTAGCGAGGAGCAAACTTAGTGGACTCAACTCGCAGCCTGATGTTACGGGCGGAGAGCCACACCAAGTCGCCAGGAGCAAAGGCCGGGGCAGGGCGCCGATGTGCATCGGCGGAGGACCTCATTCTCTCCTTCGAGGCCCGAATGGCATCCTGAGTGCGGTCCCAAATGTCCCGTGCCTCCACTGCCCAGTCTGCCACCCTGGAGTCAGCAGAGGACACGGGCATAGGCACAGGAACCCGCGGATGCTGGCCGTAATTAAGGAGGAAAGGAGTCTGACCGGTGGAATCGGCTACAGCGTTATTAAGGGCGAACTCTGCCCATGGTAATAAAGATGCCCAGTCATCCTGCCTGGCAGAAACAAAATGTCGCAGATATGTGACCAGAGTCTGATTGGCCCTCTCTACCAAC
Organism: Ranitomeya imitator; assembly: GCF_032444005.1. Taxonomy (NCBI): domain Eukaryota; kingdom Metazoa; phylum Chordata; class Amphibia; order Anura; family Dendrobatidae; genus Ranitomeya; species Ranitomeya imitator. The sequence goes on from NC_091287.1 coordinate 558,131,124, forward strand.
CCATTCGTCTCGGGATGATATGCGGAAGAGAGATTTAACTCAATGCTGAGAAGACGACAAAGCTCTCTCCAGAACCGAGACGCAAACTGGGGACCCCGGTCACTGACAATTTTGTCTGGCATGCCGTGTAGGCGGAAGATGTGTCTTATGAACAACGCTGCCAAGGCCCGTGCAGAAGGTAACCGTGGGAGCGGCACCAAGTGCACCATTTTCGAGAAATGATCGGTAATTACCCAAATGACGGTACAGCCGCGAGACTTGGGCAAACCCACTACAAAGTCCATCCCGACCATCTCCCAGGGCCTGTCTGCCACCGGCAAGGGATAGAGTAACCCAGACGGCCGTTGTCGAGGAGACTTATTTTTGGCGCATGAGACACACGCCAGAACGTAATCCCTGACATCTCGCAGCATATGCGGCCACCAGTACGTCCTCGCCAGCAGCTCAGATGTCCTTTTAGTCCCAAAGTGTCCACCCACCCTGGAGGAATGAGCCCAAGAGAGAACCTCCGGTCGCAAATTTATGGGCACAAAAGTCTTGCCTGGAGGCACAGACTCAAGCGACACCGGAGCCACGGTTCTCAAGCTCTCAGAAGGAACAATAAGCCGAGGCTCTCCTTCCTCCTCCTCAGATGACACAACAGAGCGAGAAAGAGCATCAGCTCGAATGTTCTTCTCCCCAGCGACATAATGGAGGGTGAAGTGGAATCGGGAGAAAAATAAGGACCATCTGGCCTGGCGAGAATTTAGCCTCTGGGCTGTTTGCAAATATAGCAAATTTTTATGGTCTGTAAATACTTGAAAGGGAAAACGAGCCCCCTCCAAGAGATGTCTCCACTCAGAGAAAGCCAATTTCATCGCTAGCAACTCCCTGTCCCCGATGGAATAATTCCTCTCCGCTGGTGTGAAGGTCTTGGAGAAGAAAAAGCACGGATGCTTCCGACCTTGAGCATCCTTCTGGAAGAGGACTGCTCCAGCACCAACGGAAGAGGCATCCACCTCCATTATAAACGGCTTATCGACATCGGGACGATGTAGGATGGGAGCGCTAGCAAAATGAGACTTAGTAGAAGAAAAGGCCCTGGAGACCTCTTCAGACCACACTTTGGGATTTGCTCCCTTCTTGGTGAGGGCCACCAAGGGAGCTACCAAAGTTGAGAAATGGGGGATGAACTGGCGGTAATAATTAATGAACCCCATAAAGCGCTGCACCGCTTTAAGTGAATGGGGTTCTTGCCAGTCCATCACAGCCTGTAGTTTGGCAGGATCCATAGCCAATCCTTGGGCAGAGATGATATAGCCCAAGAAAGGTAAAGACTCCTGCTCAAACACACACTTCTCCAACTTTGCGTAAAGAGAGTTTGCCCGTAAGAGGTCGAAGACTCTGCCAACATCTCTCCGGTGGGAGTCAATATCTGGAGAGAAGATGAGAATATCATCCAGATAGACTACGACCGAGGTGGAAAGCATATCCCGGAAGATGTCGTTGACAAAGTCTTGGAAAACGGCTGGGGCATTACAGAGCCCGAAGGGCATCACCAGATACTCATAATGCCCATCTCTGGTGTTAAACGCCGTCTTCCATTCGTCCCCCTCACGAATGCGAATCAGGTTATAAGCTCCCCGCAGGTCTAATTTGGTAAATACCTTAGCTCCCCGTAGCCTATCAAAAAGCTCAGAAATCAGGGGCAGCGGGTACTTATTTTTAACGGTGATGGCGTTAAGACCCCTGTAGTCTATGCAAGGACGCAACTCTCCATTCTTCTTCTGTACGAAGAAGAACCCTGCCCCAGCTGGTGACACTGACTTCCTAATAAATCCTCTTGCCAAATTCTCCTGGATGTATTGGGACATAGCCTCCGTTTCCGGGAGAGAGAGGGGATAGACACGTCCCCGAGGAGGTTCTGCTCCAGGCAAGAGATCTATAGGACAGTCATAGGGACGGTGAGGCGGAAGGGTCTCCGCGGCTTTTTTGGAAAAGACGTCTGCATAAGACCAATAGTGTTTGGGGAGAGTAGAGAGATCTGCGGGTATCTCAGTGGTGGAAACCTGAACGCACTCTTTCACACATCTGCCCTTACAGGATTCACTCCAACCCAATATCCTCCCAGAGGTCCACTCAATATGTGGGGAGTGGAAACGAAGCCAGGGCATTCCCAGCAGAATCTCATCCATTCCCTCGGGAAGGACAAGAAGGGAAATAGTCTCCTGGTGGGATGGGGACATGGCTAACGTGAAAGGGACAGTCTGATGTGTGATCTGTAATGGAAGTGTCGACCCATTCACCACTCTCACGGTTACTGGTTTGGCTAGCATAGCCAGAGGTATTGCGTGGCGCTGAGCAAAAGCAGAAGACATAAAATTTCCCTCTGCTCCTGAATCCACACAAAGCTCTACTGTAAGAGTGGATGTGCCTAACAGGATTGTCCCTTTAAAGGACAATTTTGAGGAAAATGCCGCGGTGTCCAGTGAACCTCCTCCAATGGACACTAGACGCGATCGTTTTCCCGACCGCCGTGGACATTTATTAGCGAAATGTCCCGGTTGCTGGCAATTTTTACATAGCACAGGTACTCGAGCGGTCTGAGACCTAGATCCCGCTCGAGAAACCTCCATGGCCTCATGGGAGTCGGACGCCATAACAGGAGATTCTAGAGGTTTGGCAAAGATGGGAGCCAGCCGAAACCTCTGCCTACACTGGGTCCGCTCCAACCTCCGCTCGTTAAAACGGAGATCGATGCGGGTAGCTATAGTAATAAGCTCCTCCAGTGTGGCGGGAATCTCCCTGGTGGCCAAGGCGTCCTTCACATGATCTGCCAGTCCTTTCCAGAACACCGGAATAAGGACTTTATCCGGCCATTCCAGCTCAGAAGCTAGAGTCCGGAATAGGATGGCAAACTGGCTGACCATGGACGAAGCCTGAGTAATTGCCAACAATTGGAGCGCGGTATCGTGGGTGACACGAGGTCCCAGAAAGACCTGCCTCAGAGCGTCCAGGAAGATAGGAGCACTCTGCACCACACGATCACCACGTTCCCAAAGCGGCGTTGCCCACTCCAACGCCCTGCCCGACAAGAGAGATATAATGAATCCCACTTTCGCCCGTTCCGTAGGAAAACGTGCAGCCAGCAGCTCGAGATGTATGGAGCACTGGCTCACGAATCCCCGACATGGCTTACTGTCACCAGCAAACTTGTCTGGAAGCGGGAGACGGGATAAGGTCGGAGCAGGGGTGGCAGCGGACAAACTGGCTGCAGCTGCACTTGCAGCCTGAACAGCGACAGCAGTAACGTCCACAGCTGAGGTTGTGCGCTCGAGAGCCGCCAACCTACCCTCCAGCTGCTGGATGTACTGCTGTAGACGCTGACCGTCTGCCATTTACTAGCCAGACCCTGGCGCTAGTATTATGTTAGGACTGGCGGAACGCACCAAGACAGGTGACGAAGATGCGTTCGCAGTCCGGGGTCCACCGTGCAGGTGAGAACCTGCTGCTAGCAATTTGCAGACTCTATAGCGGTACACTAAAGTAAACACGCGTGGGTTAAACCTCACCCAGCGTGAGGAAAGCGATCCTGTTAATTCACAGGACCGCAATACCGCACTAGAGAGCGAGCAAGTGGCCAGCGGACTTAACCCCAGAAGGGATTGAAGCCCGATTAGGCCCTTGCTGGCACAACACCGCAACTGGGTGTGTAGAGAACCTTCAGAAATATAAGCGCACAAGTGCGCGAGCGATGCCGCACTAACGGACGCCACTAACCACCCAGACTTGGGTATGGAAAGCGCCAGGCAGGCGCACGGCGCCGTACTGGCAGGCACAGCTACAGGACGCTGTGATGTGTGTTTAGTGTAGTAGGCTAAGTCGGGCGCTAGATAGCAACCGTACACCTTCCGCGAACAGACATTCAATAGGGAAGGGGTAACCAAGAACGACTTGCACTCACACATACACACATATCAATTGTAAGACAATACTAGCGCATGGCCGTGCGGTCATGCGCAGTTTATATAGCTGCAGCACAGGAAATGGCTACAGAACTTTTGCCCTTCTAGGACCTGCCAAGAGGACCAATGGAATGTGCCGCAGAGCCTGAGCACATGACCCTCGATCTCCAACGGGAGATCTTGCCCTGGGCATGCTCAGTGTGTGCAGATAAGGACTTAGTCCCAGAGAAGTCCGCTCGCTGCTGACCAGAATAGGCTTCAAAGGCAGAAGCTGGAGAAGCAGCAATAACTCTTCTCACAGAGTCAGACTGAGCGAGACGCTGGGATCGACGTCCCTGCTGAGCAGACTCCACTGCGGCTGGAGGGGAATGGGAGACCGCAGCGGAGACGGATCGAGATTCCCCCTGTGCAGCAGAGGAAACTCGACTCCTAACAGATAGGACAGAATACTAAGCGGTCAGTATTAAAACCCTTCCAAAAAATATCCACAGCAGATGATACCAAATATTCCACCATCTAACTAAAGATGTGGAGCGTATATCTGCAACTCCTGAGAATCCAACAAGACTGAGAAAACACTGACACAATCTAAGCTGGACAAGAGAAAAGAAATGAATAGCACAAAATTATTAAGCACGCAGCATGTGTGCCACAGAAACAAAAACCAGACACTTATCTTTGCTGAATTGGCTGCAAGGCAGGAGGAACCAGACAAAGATCCAAAACCTCCCTGAACCATGGACAACTGGCAAGGACTAATGAATCCTGCACACCTAAATACCCCAGTCAGAACTGCAATCAGCAGATACACCTGACCAGGACTGCAACCCATGGACAACTGCATTACCACCTACAACCACTAGAGGTAACCCAAAAGCAGAATTCACAACAGTCTGAACAACATGATCTAACGGTCACCCACTCTTCTTCCAGAACACAGTCAATGAGTGAGGGTCTTGGGTAGTTTTGGTTAGTCTACATTATCTTAGCAAATACATACTTTAATACATGGCATATTTAGGACACCCACATTAAACACATTATAATGAGGTATTAGTTATTTGTTAGGGGTAGCAATGAGGCTTTGAGACACCCATGTATCAGTTACCCACATCAAATGTAAGCTCGCAACCCACGTAAAGGGTCCTCATTGCCTTGTCCCTAAACAATTTGTAATGAAAGGAAACCAAAAAAGTGTTAAATAATAAAATAACACTCTTGAACATAATACATTTTTAAGTGTAGCATTAGTTGTGCTCCTCCATTTGCCATTGCACACTACCCTCTGGTGTTAGAAAATAATCTGCAAAAATATTCCTCACGATAAGGGCAGAGTGAGATACTCAGGGAGCATGCTCTCTATCCTCTGATAATGCCACATTAACCAGTCTCCCATCATCAACATCATCCAAGGATGGTTCTTGTTGTTGGCAGAAATTATGCAAAAGAACAGTAGCCTTTATGACTGCCTGTACATTTTGGGGATGCATTTGGATTTGGGTTTCAAAAATACGCCATCTTGAAGTCAATATTCCAAAAGTACACTCAACCAATCGACGGGCTTTCATCAGTCGAGTGTTAAAAATTCTTCTCCGGTTGTCCAAACCTCGACGTGGAAAGGGTCTCAGAACATGCCTTGATAGCGCTAAACCCTCATCAGCAGCCATGATAAATGGTGCAGGTGGGCCTGACGCACCAGGAAGCACACATGGTTGTGGCAGATTTAAATTTCTGTCAGCAAGTCGACGAGCTAATCTGGAAGCTCTAAAGATGCGAGAAGAGGCACTCCCATATGCCCCAATGTCAGCAAGAACAAAACAGTAGTTGCTGTCAGCTACAGCCAGGAGCACAACAGAAAAATATTTTTTATAATTAAAATAACGAGAACCAGAGTTTGGTGGCTTTTTGACACGAATGTGTTTACCATCCAGGGCACCAATGCAGTTTGGGAACTCAGTGGCTTCCATGAAACCCTGGGCAATCTGCAACCAGTCTTGTGTGTTTGGCTGAGGCATGAGGCGACTCTTTAGCTTGTCCCAAATCACATCACAGGTTGAGCGCACAATCCCGGATATGGTTGATGTGCCAAGGAGGAACTCAAAATGAAATGAAGAATATGAGTGTCCAGTAGCCAGGAATCTGTTAACAAAACTATAGTTTTGATGTGAAAGAATCACCATCAATTGTTGATTATGTTGCTAATTAAAAAAAGTTTTACATAGTGAATGTATGTTTGCTCAAATAAAACCCACACACATTAATGCACCACCACACAGATGTGACTTCGAATGAACATTTCACAAAGTGTCCATGTTAAGAGTTTGGTTGTGGGCCCTACTATTTGATTGTTAGTAAGAATAGATAACCAAACTGTGTGTTTGGCTTCATTTGTATGTCAATGGTTAATCAATACTTGCATTAACGATTATGCTTATTGTATAACCTAGTGACCTGGAACATTGCTCACTAGAGAAAAACACATTGCACGTTATTGGTGCCAATATTATGTTTTTGAAAAAAAAAATTACTTCAAGGTTACTAACAAACGCTCCTCCGGAGAAACACTGAGTCGCATGCAGGTGTTTTGTCTGAGAAGGAAAGGCCGCAAAACATGAAGTAGTTTGTCAAAGCCGAGAATGGAAAGACGACAAAGCAACAAACTTCACTGGGTATCTGCGAAGTTCATTATATATATATATATATATATATATATATATATTAGAAAAATGACCATAAGCCCCACGTAGCAACAGTAGAGGGTGAACCCAAAGCCTCTTTTGCAGCTGTGGTTCCTCTTCAAGCATATGGTTGCGAACACCAAAGCGACGTGATACAAGCCATGCCAACCACAACGCCTCATTGTCAGTAGACTTATTTGTGACACCTAAGGAGTCCTAACACACACCCCTAAGATGATATGTAATTGTCCAAGCATTTATAGTAACTGGTTTAAAACATCTTCACTAATGGATCACACCTTTGCAAGTTCCAAGCCTTTAATTATGCCTTAACCCCTCATATGGACCTGTAAACCTTTGTGTGTGATACGTATGCACACGGACAGCACACGGACGACAAAAAACGGACACACGGACGACAAAAAACGGACACACGGACAGCAGACGGATGGCCTAGGTGAGCACACGGACACGGATAACTCCGGTACCGGAATTATCTGGACGTGTGAGACTGGCCAAACATTGTGTCTATGTAACCCTGGGACATCAGGGTTTTCAATCAGGGTTTTTTCCCAATCAGTGAAAAACACCGATTGCAAACCCTGAAGCAAACACGCAGATGTGAACATAGCCCTATACTGTTTTCTGAAGGAGCAGACGGCAAAGTGATAGCTTCCATTCTTGTAAATATTTTTTGTGCTGTTGGAGTTCCACAAATATCTGTGTGATAAGTCTGTAAGGCTGGGTTCACATCGGCATTTTGCAGACCGTTTTGCCCTTTCTGTGTTTGAGAGAGCAAAACGGTCTGCTATGGATGCGTTTTGCATCCCATGTAATCCTATGGCAGCCGCAGAGTATTCAGTGTTACACTATAGCAGCGGTCCCCAACCTTTTTGACCTTGAGAGCCACATTCAGCACTGAGAGGGTTGCGAGCCACATTCATTTCTGAGAGGGGGTCATGAGCAACATCCTGCTTATTTCCCCCTCAAAGTCGTGTCAACCAAAGCCACCATTATGGGTATAATGATAACCAAAGCTTTTCCACAGAAATCACACCAAAGCAGTACACTGAGATCCAGGGGTTCCCACAAAGCCCCAATTCAGTATTATCCCATCAAGGACTCCTAACACTCTGTTGTATCCAGCTTCAAAACCTCCTCTAACAGGTAGTATCATCCTCCAGCATACCATACCTAAAACATCTCTATGCCCCAGTATATGTGCATCCAGATCTTATCTTCTGTGCGGGCTGTTGTGAATTCTGTTGTCAAGCTCCCTCCTGTGGTCGTGAATGGTACTTCGGTGAGTTCTGTCCGTGGGCTCACTCTGGTGGCTGTCAGTGGAGCTGCTGCTTCTGAGGTTCCTTACACAGGTGACATGGTTTATCCTTTGGTTGGCTTCTCTATTTAACTCCACTTAGATCGTTACTCCATGCCAGCTGTCAATGCTTCTGCATTGGTTCAGTTCGCTCTTGGATCTTTCTGGTGACCTGTCTACTCCAGCAGAAGCTAAGTTCCTGATAGTATCTAATTCGTTCATTGTTTTCTTGTCCAGCTGGATATCATGATTTTGTCTTGCTAGCTGGAAGCTCTGGGATGCAGAGTGGCATCTCCGCACCGTTAGTCGGTGCGGAGGTCTTTTTTGCACACTCTGCGTGGTCTTTTGTAGTTTTTTGTGCTGATCGCAAAGCTACCTTTCCTATCCTCTGTCTATTTAGTAAGTCTGGCCTCCCTTTGCTGAAACCTGTTTCATTTCTGCGTTTGTGACTTTCATCTTTACTCACAGTCAATATATGTGGGGGGCTGCCTTTTCCTTTGGGGAATTTCTCTGAGGCAAGGTAGGCTTTATTTTCTATCTCTAGGGCAAGCACTCCACGGCTATTTCTAGTGTGTGTGATAGGATTAGGGATTGCGGTAAGCAGAGCTCCCACATCCCAGAGCTTGTCCTGTGTGAGTTTTAACTATCAGGTCATTCCGGGTGCTCCTAACCACCAGGTTATAACAGTACAGCTGGCCCAAAGTATTAATGCATCTCAAAAGAGGGATAAGAGAAGTTCTGAGACCATTATTTTTTCTTTGCACTGTGTTTTGTCTTTCTTTTCCCCTAAACCTTTGGGTGGTTCAGGACACAGGTGTAGATATGGACATTCAAGGTCTGTCCTCTTGTGTGGATCATCTCACTGCAAGGGTACAAAACATTCAAGATTTTGTGATTCAGAATCCGATGTTAGAGCCTAGAATTCCTATTCCTGATTTATTTTCTGGGAATAGATCTAAGTTTCTGAATTTCAAAAATAATTGTAAACTGTTTCTGGCTTTGAAACCCCGCTCCTCTGGTGACCCTGCTCAACAAGTAAAAATCATTGTTTCCTTGTTGCGTGGTGACCCTCAAGACTGGGCATTTTCCCTTGCGCCAGGAGATCCTGCATTGCGTGATGTTGATGCGTTTTTTCTGGCGCTTGGATTGCTTTATGATGAACCAAATTCAGTGGATAAGGCAGAGAAAATCTTGCTGGCTTTGTGTTAGGGTCAGGATGAAGCGGAGGTATATTGTCAGAAGTTTAGAAAGTGGTCTGTGCTTACTCAGTGGAATGAGTGTGCCCTGGCAGCAATTTTCAGAAAGGGTCTTTCTGAAGCACTTAAGGATGTCATGGTGGGGTTTCCCACGCCTGCTGGTCTGAATGAGTCTATGCCCTTGGCCATTCAGATCGATCGGCGCTTGCGTGAGCGCAAAGCTGTGCACCATTTGGCGGTGTTCTCTGAGAATAGGCCTGAGCCTATGCAGTGTGATAGGACTTTGACCAGAGCTGAACGGCAAGAACACAGACGTCGGAATGGACTGTGTTTTTACTGTGGTGAATCCACTCATGCTATCTCCGATTGTCCTAAGCGCACTAAGCGGGCTACTCAAATATTCACAATTTTGAGGTGTACTCTTCATACCTGTTTGCTAGACCTGGAGCTAATGCACTAAGCTGGCAGACAGTCGCGAGCCACAATTCCTGGGACCGTGAGCCACATGTGGCTCCCGAGCTACAGGTTGGGGACCCCTGCACTATAGTAACACTGAATGTCTGCCTGCCGCTTTTTTCAGGCGCATCTCTGGTCCCAAAAGCGCAAACAGTTGCGTTTTTGGGACTGGGTGATGTATCGATATGGAAATGGTTGTAATCACAATGGATGGCACAGCACTGTTTAAGGAGTGTGCCACTGACTGCGGTGCCCCCCTCCCCCACCCATTCCATTACTTGGTGCTCTCCCTCCCCCCCCCCCCCTTTTCTTTTGGTTATGGGAAAAATGGTCTGGCCTGTTTTGGTTGGCCAATGGTAGCTCTTAGGGCGATTCAACCCCCCCTCCCACTTGTACCTGGTATATAGCAGCAGTAGCTGCGTGGTTCCTCCTCTTCCCCTTTGGGTCCCGGAGGTGCTCGTCTGCGCTGTCTGGTGAATAGTGGTGTGATGGCTGATCCTATCATGGACATGCTGCGTGTCAGGGCATCGCAGGAGGGTGAGCACTGGGTGCAGGCTCTGATTTCAGGGCTTAGTGCCTGTCTTCCTCCTCCGGCTGTTGCAGTATCTGGAGGCCGGCGGTCCACGAGGTATTCCCGCCCTCCTGCTCGTCTCAGCCCTAGCCCCTGCCCCATTCCCTCTCCTGCTCTGCGAGCAGGGCGTACACATGATCGCAGGGCAAGCAGGGCGGTCCCGCCCAAACCAGCTGTCTGCTGTAGCTCCGCCCCTGTCTTTCAGAGCGCGGTAGCCCCGCCCCTTTTTATCACAGCACCGTAGCTCTGCCCCCTTCCTCTGGGATCGCTCCTGCTCAGCCTGCTTCTAATAATGCTTTCATGTCCTCCTCCTCTCCCACAGGTCAGCGTGCAGGGCACTGTAGACGCCATTACTGAGGCTCCAAGTTTAACCCCTCGGCCTCAGTATTTTTTTACAGCACTCACATAGTTTACAGATGGGGTCCAGAGGCAGTACCTCTGCCTCTACAGATGACTCTACTGAGCCATTATCAGTAAGCACGCAGCAAGGCACGCAGCAAACTTCAGGGGCTCCCCCCCGCCAGTAGGTAATGTTGATTTTGGGGTGGTTGTAGCCCCTGCTGTGCCCCAAAGGGCGTCCTCTATTTTGGCTACTGCCACATCTAACGAGGCTGTATCACATAGGCGTAGACGTCGTGAGTCTAGTTTATCAGCATCATCGTCGCCATGGACACCGCTCCTCACGCCGGCGTAGCAAGCGTTCCACGCATGTGCGCCGGAGGTCCGGATCTCACAGGAGGGGTCATAGGTCACGGTCCTCAAGATGGCGCTCTCCGTCATCATCGGAGTCTTTGAGCGCATCGGCGAGTCCCGATTATCGGCATCGTTCTCGTGGCGAGACGTGAGCCTAGTTCAGCTTCCAGGGCATCCAGCCTGGCTCTTACTCACCCAACCATCGACCCAGGGGCTGGAGTTCCTCCATCTAGCGGAGTCCCTCCTCCTACGGCAGATTTGGGTGAGTGCAATTTTTCTTTTGCAGGTAAAAATGTGAATTCTGATTTTCTACTGGCCCTTAAGACTTTGATTGAGAAATTTGTGACACCGGTTGGCGATACACTAGTAAATCAGAAGAATTCAGTTAAAACGGTTGAACCACCGCTAGCCAGTGTATTTAAAGATTCCCTTTATTGCGGGATTAGCCCACTTGGTTCTCATTTAGATCGTGAAACCAAGATAAAAATTTGGTCAGACAATTATATAGATATATAATAATAATAATAATTTTTATTTATATAGCGCCAACATATTCCGCAGCGCTTTACAAATTCTAGAGGGGACTTGTACAGACAATAGACATTACAGCATAACAGAAATCACAGTTCAAAACAGATACCAGGAGGAGTGAGGGCCCTGCTGCTCGCAAGCTTACAAACTATGGGGAAAAGGGGAGACACGAGAGGTGGATGGTAACAATTGCTTTAGTTATTCGGACCAGCTATAGTGTAAGGCTCAGGTGTTCATGTAAAGCTGCATGAACCAGTTACCTGCCTAAGTATGTAACAGTACAGACACAGAGGGCTAATACTGCATAAAGTGTATGAGAACATGATGCGAGGAACCTTTTTTTTTTTTTTTTATTATAAATAGGCCACACAGGGATCGTTAGGTTAATGCATTGAGGCGGTAGGCCAGTCTGAACAAATGAGTTTTTAGGGCACGCTTAAAACTGTGGGGATTGGGGATTAATCGTATTAACCTAGGTAGTGCATTCCAAAGAATCGGCGCAGCACGTGTAAAGTCTTGGAGACGGGAGTGGGAGGTTCTGATTATTGAGGATGCTAACCTGAGGTCATTAGCGGAGCGGAGGGCACGGGTAGGGTGGTAGACTGATACCAGGGAGGAGATGTAGGGTGGTGCTGAGCCATGGAGTGCTTTGTGGATGAGGGTAGTAGTTTTGTACTGGATTCTGGAGTGGATGGGTAGCCAGTGTAATGACTGGCACGGGGTAGAGGCATCGGTGTAACGGTTGGTGAGGAATATGATCCTGGCTGCAGCATTCAGGACAGATTGGAGAGGGGAGAGTTTTGCAAGAGGGAGGCCGATTAGTAGAGAGTTACAATAGTCCAGACGAGAATGAATAAGTGAAACAGTCAGAGTTTTTGCAGAGTCGAAAGTAAGAAAAGGACGAATTCTAGAAATGTTTTTGAGATGCAGGTAAGAAGAGCGAGCCAGTGATCGGATGTAGGGGGTGAATGAAAGGTCAGAATCAAGGATGACCCCAAGGCAGCGGGCATGTTGCTTTGGAGTAATGGTGGAACCGCATACGGAGATGGCAATGTCAGGCAAAGGTAGGTTAGTAGAGGGAGAGAATACGAGGAGTTCAGTTTTTGACAGGTTTAGTTTCAGATAGAGGGAGGACATGATGTTAGAGACAGCGGTAAGACAATCACTGGTGTTTTCTAAAAAGGTCGGTGTGATATCAGGAGAAGTGTATAATTGGGTGTCGTCAGCATAGAGATGGTACTGGAAACCAAATCTACTGATTGTTTGTCCAATAGGGGCAGTATACAACGAGAAGAGAAGAGGGCCTAGGACTGATCCTTGAGGAGGATTAGTATCAGTGGATCAGCATACGATCGATAAGGAGAGGCGTCTTAATGACAGGCCATTTGATAGGAGCAGGCAGAAGGTCGCAAAAACCATGAGTAATTGGTTACAGGCGTTTTCCGTTTTGGGCTGTGTAATGGGCCAGAAACATCCGGAACGGTGTTCTGAGTTGTTCATTTATCAGGACATGACTTACACTTCTTACAAGGCCCACGGCGGTTCCGCCTGGTGGCGCTATGATGAGGAGTTTCGGAGGCGGCTGGCCCTGCAGCCTGAAATAGGTTGGGGGGTAAAAGCTACGGACGTGTGGATCAGGTTAATGCTTTCTCAAAAACAGCCCCCCTTTCCAACAGCGGCCACTAGTCACCCCACAACAGCAGGTCACAACTCAGTGGTCGTCCGGAGACCTGGAGCCTGCTGGTTGTTTAATGAGGGACACTGCAGTTTCTTTGGATTATGCAAGTACAAGCATGAATGCTCCTCCTGCGGAGGAGCTCATTCTGCGGCCCGCTGCCCCCGTCCAACAAGCAAACTGCCAGTCAAGCCTGCCTCTAGTGAAGGCAGGGAACATAAGGACCCGGGTGAGCGTATCCGCGATGGGCTCTTGGTTAGACCGTTATCCTAATAAAGATGCGGCGGGCCAACTTCGATTTGGTTTTTCATATGGGTTTTTTATCCCTTTCAAAATTAGCAGGTCCCCGTCGTTTGCTGCGAATTTAAAATCTGCCCGGGACCACTCTGATGTTTTACGCGAGAAAATCGTCAAAGAAGTGAAGCTAGGCAGGATTGCTGGCCCGTTCAAAACTCCTCCTTTTTGGAACTTTAGAGTTTCCCCTTTGGGTCTAGTTCCAAAAAAGGAACCTGGCAGTTTTCGTCTTATACACCATATATCCTACCCCAAGGGTGAGTCTGTCAATGACGGAATTTCAACGGAGGAAGCATCGGTATCATACATTTCGTTTGACAGGGCGGTGTGTTAAGGACCGGCAGAACACACCAAGTATAGATAGTAAGAAACTAGGTGTGTTCGCAGTCTGAGGTCCACCGTGCAGGTAAAAGACCCTGCTGCTAGTAAGACGGACTATATGGCGGTACTAAGTATACACACATGGGTTAACTTCACCCTGCGTGAAGGAAGCAATCCTGTTGCGTCACAGGACCGCAGTACCGCACATAAAGCGCGAGCAAGAAGTCAGCGGACTCAACCCCTACACAGGATTGAAGTTCGATTAGACACTTGCTGGCACAACACCGCAACTGGGTGTGTCAGAGGAATATAAATAATAATATAAAGGCACAAGAGTGCGTGCGGTGCCGCACTGACGGATGCCACTAACCACCCAGGCTTGGGTCAGGAAAGCGCAGAGCAAGCGCACGGCGCCGTACTGGCGGACACAGCAACTGGTAGCTGTAATGTGTGTTTCGTGCTGTTGGATAAGTCGGGCGCTAGATAGCAAACATACACCTTCCGCGAACAGACATTCAATAGGGAGGGTTATTTAAAGAGCGACTTTCACTCACAACACACACACATATTTACAAGACAATACTAGCGCATGGCCGTGCGGTCATGCGCAGTTTATATAGTAGCAGCACAGGAAGCAGCTCCAGAAGTTTTGCCCTTCCAGGACCTGCCAAGAGGACCAATGGGATGTGCTGCAATACCTGAGCATGTGACCCTCGATCTCCAACGGGAGATCCTGCCCTGGGCATGCTCAGACAGAGAAAAGCAGGACTTAGATCCAGAAACGTCCACTCGTCGCTGTCCAGCACTGGCTTCAATAGCAGAAGCAGGAAAAGCAGCAGTAACTCTTCGCACAGAGTCAGACTGAGCGAGACGCTGGGATCGATGTCCCTGCTGAGCAGACTCCACCGTGGCTGGATAAAAATGGGAGACCGCAGCGGAGACGGATCGAGATTCCCCCAGTGCAGCAGAGGAAACTCGACTCCTAACATTACCCCCCCTCCTAAGGCCCCCCCCCCTCCTTGGGCCTCGCCACGTTCGAAGGCAGCAATGAGCTGCGGGGCCCGAATGTGCTCAACAGGCTCCCAGGACCTGTCCTCGGGGCCATAACCCTTCCAGTCCACCAAATAACATTTTTTGCCACGTACCACCTTGCACCCCAAAATAGCGTTCACCTCATAATCGTCCGTAGACGAACCCGATGTCCCAGCAGATGATTCGGAAAACCGGGACATATACACAGGTTTCAAGAGGGACACATGAAAGGTGTCGGTGATACCCAGGCGTGGCGGAAGGGCCAAACGATAGACCACAGGATTAACCTGCTCGGGGACCTTGAACGGACCCAAGTAGCGAGGAGCAAATTTAGTGGACTCAACTCGCAGCCTGATGTTACGGGCGGAGAGCCACACCAAGTCGCCAGGAGCAAAGGTCGGAGCGGGGCGCCGATGAGCATCGGCGGAGGACCTCATTCTCTCCTTAGAGGCCCGAATGGCATCCTGAGTGCGGTCCCAAATATCCCGTGCCTCCACAGCCCAGTCTGCCACCCTGGATGGAGTCGGCGGAAGACACGGGCATAGGCACAGCTACCCGTGGATGCTGACCATAGTTGAGGAGGAATGGGGTTTGTCCAGTGGAGTCGGCTACGGTGTTGTTCAGTGCAAACTCTGCCCATGATAGCAAGGATGCCCAGTCATCCAGCCTGGCTGAAACAAAATGTCGCAGGTATGTGACCAAGGTCTGGTTGGCCCTCTCTACCAACCCATTGGTCTCGGGATGATAAGCGGAAGAGAGATTCAACTCAATACTGAGAAGACGACAAAGCTCTCTCCAGAACCGAGACGCAAACTGGGGACCCCGGTCACTGACAATTTTGTCAGGCATACCATGTAGGCGGAAGATGTGTTTGATGAACAACGCTGCCAAGACCCGTGCAGAAGGTAACCGTGGTAGCGGCACCAAATGCACCATTTTTGAGAAATGATCGGTGATGACCCAAATGATGGTACAGACGCGAGACTTGGGTAAACCCACAACAAAGTCCATCCCAACCATCTCCCAGGGCCTATCTGCCACCGGCAAGGGATAGAGCAACCCAGCTGGCCTTTGACGCAGAGATTTATTTTTGGCGCAGGAGACACACGCCAGAATATAATCCCTGACATCCCGGACCATATGCGGCCTCCAGTACGTCCTCGCCAGTAGCTCAGATGTCCTCTTTGTCCCAAAGTGTCCACCCACCCTGGACGAATGAGCCCAAGAGAGAACCCCCGGTCGCAAATTAATGGCCACAAAAGTCTTGCCCGGAGGCACAGACTCTAGCGAAACCGGCGCTACGGTTCTCAGGCTCTCAAAAGGGACAATAAGCCGAGGCTCCTTTTCCTCCTCCTCAGTTGACATAAGGGAGCGAGAGAGAGCGTCAGCACGGATATTCTTCTCCCCGGCGAGATAATGAAGGGAAAAGTGGAACCGGGAGAAGAACAGGGACCATCTGGCCTGGCGAGAATTTAGCCGCTGGGCTGTTTGTAAATAGACCAAATTTTTGTGGTCCGTGTAAACTTGGAAGGGAAACCGCGCACCCTCCAGAAGGTGTCTCCACTCCGAAAATGCCAACTTCATTGCTAGCAACTCCCTGTCCCCGATGGAGTAGTTTCTCTCCGCTGGCGTGAAGGTCTTAGAGAAGAAGCATGGATGCTTCCGACCCTGAGCATCCTTTTGATAGAGGACTGCTCCAGCACCAACGGACGAGGCATCCACCTCCATTAGGAATGGCTTATCCACGTCGGGACGATGTAAGATGGGAGCGCTAGCAAAGTGGGACTTAATAGAAGTGAAGGCCTTGGAGACCTCTTCCGACCACAATTTGGGATTCGGTCCCTTCTTGGTGAGGGCCACCAAGGGAGCTACCAGAGTTGAGAAGTGGAGAATGAACTGGCGGTAATAGTTTATGAACCCCATAAAGCGCTGCACCGCTTTAAGAGAATGGGGCTCTTGCCAGTCCATCACAGCCTGTAGCTTGGCAGGATCCATAGCCAATCAATGGGCGGAGATGATATAGCCCAGGAAAGGTAAGGACTCCTGCTCAAACACACACTTCTCCAACTTCGCATAAAGAGAGTTTGCCCGTAGGAGGTCGAAGACTCTGCCAACATCTCTCTGGTGGGAGTCAATATCTGGAGAAAAGATGAGGATATCATCCAGATAGACTACAACCGAGGTGGAAAGCATATCCCGGAAGATGTCGTTGACAAAGTCTTGGAAAAAGGCAGGTGCATTACAGAGCCCGAAGGGCATCACCAGATACTCATAGTGCCCATCTCTGGTGTTGAACGCCGTTTTCCATTCGTCCCCCTCACGGATGCGAATCAGGTTATAAGCACCCCGCAGATCTAGTTTAGTAAACACTCTAGCTCCCCGAAGCCTATCGAAAAGCTCAGATATCAAAGGCAAAGGGTACTTGTTCTTAACTGTGATAGCATTAAGACCCCTGTAGTCTATGCATGGACGTAGTTCTCCACTCTTTTTCTGCACGAAAAAGAACCCTGCCCCAGCAGGTGACACTGACTTCCTGATGAACCCTCTTGCCAAATTCTTTTGAATGTACTGAGACATTGCCTCCGTTTCCGGGAGAGATAATGGATAGACTCGACCCCGGGGAGGCTCAGCACCAGGCAAGAGATCAATAGGACAGTCATAGGGGCGATGGGGCGGAAGGGTCTCCGCTGCCTTTTTGGAGAACACGTCTGCATAAGACCAATATTGCTTGGGGGAGAGAGGAAAGATCTGCGGGTACCTCTGTAGTAGCAACCTGAACGCACTCTCGATGACACCTGTTCCCACAAGATTCACCCCATCCCAGAATTCTGCCTAAGGACCACTCGATGTGAGGAGAGTGGTACCGTAACCAAGGTATCCCTAAGAGAACCTCATCAATTCCCTCAGGAATGACGAGTAGAGATATAACCTCCTGATGAGATGGTGACATGGACAGAGTAAAAGGGATAGTTTGATGTGTAATCTGTGCGGGCAGTGTCGACCCATTCACCACTCGTACCGTTACTGGTTGAGGTAGCATGACCAGAGGAATTGCGTGACGTTGGGCGAAGGCTGAAGACATAAAATTGCCCTCCGCCCCAGAATCCACGCAGAGTTCTACCGAGTGAGAGGATGAGCCCAATGTTATTGTCCCCTTAAAGGACAATTTGGAGGCAAACGTCGCCGTGTCTAGTGCACCTCCACCAACTACCACTAGACGCTGACGTTTCCTCGACCGCTGGAGACATCTGGAGGCAAGATGTCCTGACTGTTGGCAAAGATGACAAATCTGGAGTGCACGAGCGGTCCGGGACTTAGATCCCGCTCGTGACTCTACAACAGGCTCATGGCGCTCAGGAGCCTGGTCTGGAGATTCCAAAGGTTTGGCGAAGGTGGGAGCCAGCCGAAACCTCTGCCTACACTGGGCTCGTTCTAACCTCCGCTCGTTAAAACGGAGATCAATACGAGTGGATAGAGTTATTAATTCCTCCAGTGTGGCGGGAATCTCCCTAGTGGCCAGGGCGTCCTTAACGTGGTCAGCCAGCCCCCTCCAAAATATTGGAATGAGAGCTTTATCCGACCACTCCAGCTCAGATGCTAAGGTGCGGAAGTGGACGGCAAAATGACTGACCAAGGACGAGCCCTGAGTCAATGCCAACAATTGGAGCGCCGTATCATGGGTGACACGAGGTACTAAAAAGACCTGTTTCAGAGTGCTCAGAAACAACGGAGCACTCTGTACCACATGATCGTTACGCTCCCATAGCGGCGTAGCCCACTGCAACGCCCTGTCCGATAGAAGAGACACTATAAATCCCACCTTAGCCCGCTCTGAAGGGAAACGAGAGGCCAGAAGCTCGAGATGGATAGAGCACTGACTCACGAAACCCCTACAAGACTTACTGTCACCAGAGAATTTCTCTGGAAGCGGGAGGCGAGTTAGAGTCGGGACAGGAGCGGCAGTGGACAAGGTGGCTGCAGCAACACTAGCAGCCTGAACAGCGACAGCAGTGACATCCACAGCTGAGGTTGAACGCTCAAGAGCCGCCAACCTTCCCTCCAGCTGCTGGATGTACCGCTGTGAACGCTGATCGTCCATCATTTACTAGCCAGACCTTGGCGCTAGTATTTAGTTAAGGACCGGCGGAACGCACCAAGTATAGATAGTAAGAAACTAGGTGCGTTCGCAGTCCGAGGTCCACCGTGCAGGTAAAAGACCCTGCTGCTAGTAAGACGGACTATATGGCGGTACTAAGTATACACACATGGGTTAACTTCACCCTGCGTGAAGGAAGCAATCCTGTTGCGTCACAGGACCGCAGTACCGCACATAAAGCGCGAGCAAGAAGTCAGCAGACTCAAAGCCTACACAGGATTGAAGTCCGATTAGACACTTGCTGGCACAACACCGCAACTGGGTGTGTCAGAGGAATATAAATAATAATATAAAGGCACAAGAGTGCGTGCGGTGCCGCACTGACGGATGCCACTAACCACCCAGGCTTGGGTCAGGAAAGCGCAGAGCAAGCGCACGGCGCCGTACTGGCGGACACAGCAACTGGTAGTTGTAATGTGTGTTTCGTGCTGTTGGATAAGTCGGGCGCTAGATAGCAAACATACACCTTCCGCGAACAGACATTCAATAGGGAGGGTTATTTAAAGAGCGACTTTCACTCACAACACACACACATATTTACAAGACAATACTAGCGCATGGCCGTGCGCAGTTTATATAGTAGCATCACAGGAAGCAGCTCCAGAAGTTTTGCCCTTCCAGGACCTGCCAAGAGGACCAATGGGATGTGCTGCAATACCTGAGCATGTGACCCTCGATCTCCAACGGGAGATCCTGCCCTGGGCATGCTCAGACAGAGAAAAGCAGGACTTAGATCCAGAAACGTCCACTCGTCGCTGCCCAGCACTGGCTTCAATAGCAGAAGCAGGAAAAGCAGCAGTAACTCTTCGCACAGAGTCAGACTGAGCGAGACGCTGGGATCGACGTCCCTGCTGAGCAGACTCCACCGTGGCTGGAGAAAAATGGGAGACCGCAGCGGAGACGGATCTAGATTCCCCCAGTGCAGCAGAGGAAACTCGACTTCTAACACGGTGGCCTTGGTCCGCCGCGCTGGCGCCCTCCTTGCGAAGTCTGATATCGAGTCTGCCTTCTGTCTCTTACCAGTTCACCCCGATTGTTTCCATCTTTTGGGATGCCAGGTGGATGATGGTTTTTATTACGACATGTGCCTCCCGATGGGTTGTTCCATATCTTGTTATTATTTTGAACTCTTCAGTTCCTTTTTGGATTGGGTTGTTAGATCCGGAACGGGTTTCAGGTCTGTCACACACTATTTGGACGATTTTCTGTTTGTGGGTCCTAAAGATTCAACTGTTTGTATGCAATTATTGAATTTTTTCAGGAATATAGCACACCATATCTGCGGAAAAAACTGTAGGCCCAGTTACAACCCTGTCGTTCTTGGGGATCGAAATTGACACCGTGAATATGGTTTATCGGTTACCTGCGGAAAAAGTGGAGAAACTGATGTGCATGATTGAAGGTTTTTGTTCAGCTAAAAAAGTTACCCTCCAACAAATGCAATCTTTACTCGGGCTATTGGTTTTTGCCTGTAAAGTCATGCCGGCGGGTAGAGTTTTTTCACGGCGTTTGTCCTTAGCGACAAGAGGGGCTACTCTTCCCGGTCATAAAATTCGGATAACAAGAAGTTTAGGGGCTGATTTGGAGGTTTGGAAAACTTTTTTGAGTTCATTCAATGGCCGTAATTGTTTTATGTCTTCAGAAATTTCTAGCCAGGAGTTAAAATTATTTTTGGATGCGGCCGGGTCAGCTGGTTTTGGTACTATTTTTGGAGATCAGTGGTGCACGGCCGCTTGGCCGGAGTCATGGAAGTTGCAAGGCCTTTGCAAAACCCTTACGCTATTGGAACTTTTTCCCATTGTAGTAGCTGTGGAGATATGGGGCACACAATTCGCCAACAAAAAAATATGCTTCTTGTGCGACAATCTCAGCGTGGTCCATTGTATAAATCGCTTGTCTTCATCTTCTCCTCCGGTTCTTAGCCTACTTCGTCACCTAGTCCTGGTCTGTTTAAATAAGAACATATGGTTTCGAGCTCGCCATGTTCCAGGTGTAGAAAATGATATTGCTGATGCTTTGTCGCGTTTTAATTGGCAGGTCTTCAGGGAGCTTCTCCCCAGTGCGCAACAGGAAGGATTGCTGTCCCCCTCTTTCCTATGGGACATTGTGGCCAACAGTTAATCCTGTTGGTCCGTTCGTCAGTGGCTCCCTCTACTTGGCAGTCATACGGTAAGTCTTGGGTGGAATGGTGTCAGCTGATCAATGGGAGACCAGTTCATTCTTGCTGCCAGGCCAGACTTGAGGTAACAGTTGAATTTTTGTTGTTACTCTGGAATTCTGAAATTTCGGGTTCTTCGGCGCAACAACGGCTATCTGGTTTGGCCTTTTATTTTCAGTTGCTAGATTGGCCAGATGTTACAAAGGCCTTTATAATCAGGCAGGCCTTAAAAGGGTGGAAGAGAGCTCAACCCTGTAAAGAGAGTAGACGCCCCATTTCCTTTTCATTATTACATCAATTGGTTTCATCTACCCCTGTTATTTGCTCTTTGCAATTTGAAGCTGCTCTTTTTTCCGCTGCGTATGTCATCCTGTATTTTGGAGCTTTACGCATTAGCGAGTTAGTCCCTAAATCAAAAAATATGCCAGATAAGGGTTTATTGAGCGAAGACGTGGTGGTAGTAGAAAATGCTATACGTCTCCGTATTCGCAGATCAAAAACTGACCCTTCTGGTAGGGGTGCCTGGATTCTGGTAAGCACAGTTTCAGGATGCCCAGTTTGCCCGGTTACGACGGTTTTAAAATATCTGGAATTCAGAATTAATGGTAAATTTTTCCTTGCGCATGCGGATGGGTCCCCGTTGACTAAATTTCAATTTCAGTTAGTTTATCTCAAAGGCCTACAGGCTTCCGGGGTTCTACCTGGGGAATATGGGACACACTCCTTTCGTATAGGGGTCGCCACGGAGGCTGCAAAAGCGGGTTTACCAGAGGCGGAGGTTCAAAGGATAGGTAGATGGCGCTCTGCTTGTTATGCTAGGTACATTAGACCAGATTTACTAATTTGATTCTTTTCTTGTTTAGGTCGTTCCAGGCCAACAGTGTGGCTCCTAGGCCATTCATATATTTTCTGGGCTGCTCAGAGAGCTGAATGCCGTCCTGGAGGAAGACATATGGGTTTCCAGGGTTTGGATGTTAATTAGAGGGGCATTCGGGGTCTGAGATGGCCTCAGGTGCTACAAGAAGTGGTTGATATCGGGAGGGATATGTTTGGGCCAGTAATTCTAGTTCTGCATGTTGGCGGGAATGATTTGTGTTCTTACAAGGTTGCTGAGCTGCTGACTATGATGAGGTCTGACTTGGTAAGATTTCCTAGTTTTTTCCCAGAGCTCATACTGGTCTGGTCAGAGATAGTACCTAGAGCCGTGTGGCAAGGTGCACGGGATGGGATGGCGGTAGAGAGGACTAGACGCACCATAAATGCACGTATGTCCAAATTTGTAAGGGATAAGTTCGGTGTGGTGGTGCGGCATCGCCAGCTGGAGGGTGACAATTCGGCTCTCCTGAGGTCAGATGGCGTCCATCTCACTGATATCGGTTTGGATATCCTGTTGTCTGGGCTGCAAGATGGGATAGAACAAGCGTTGTACTTGATGGGTGGGGTCGGAGTCCCGTGTAGGTCTACACGGGATCCTCCATGGCTGTTTCAACAATAGGAAGCACCGGAAAGTTGAGGCTAAGTAGGCTGACTTGCCTGTAGATGTTACAGGGCATTTGGCTACTGGTCTGTTGTGAAGTTGAAAGTGTTTCCTTCCATTGTTATATATGAAAAAAGAAATTTAAGCTGTGACCCTCACCCAGCAATTTACTTGTGTTGTCTCTTTATTGGGAGATGGAATACTACTTGGGAGGGAGAGTGGTTTTGCTGGTGCGATGTTTATGGGGGGGTCGCCGCAGTCTCGTTTTCCGTATAATTGAAGTCAATGTAAAGCGCACTGTACCGCAGTGCAGTGCGGTTTACTACAAACTTCGGGGCCGTGTGGGCGGCTGGGCAAGCTCCGGTGAGAGTGATCGCTCTCACCGGAGCCTGCTGCGCCGGGGAGGAAGAGGTTAACTCAGCTCTAGTTGTCTTCTACCGGCCCTGGATCCATCTTTTTTGCATTGCCATATATGGAGATCCATAACTTTGATATTTTTCACATTTGTAAACGATTTGAGTGCTTGCTTTTGTGTCAAGTTTTTGGGAGCCATGGAATTTAAAAACCCACAATTTTTTTTAATAAAGCTGATTATCATATAACATAAATACCATGTTTAATTTATTTGGGCGGCACAATGGAGAATTATTTCTGGGGTCACAATGTAGAGCCACAGAAAGAGGGGGAGACAAAGAAAGAGAAAAAGAGAGAAGGGAAGAGAGAACTATACCCTGCTCCCTACACAGTCCGTGTATATCCTCCTCCCCGTTCTGTCCGTGTATATCCTCCTCCCCGTTCTGTCCGTGTATATCCTCCCCGTTCTGTCCGTGTATATCCTCCTCCCTGTTCTGTCCGTGTATATCCTCCTCCCCGTACTGTCCGTGTATATCCTCCTC
Organism: Ranitomeya imitator; assembly: GCF_032444005.1. NCBI lineage: Eukaryota > Metazoa > Chordata > Amphibia > Anura > Dendrobatidae > Ranitomeya > Ranitomeya imitator. The sequence continues at coordinate 558,154,520 of NC_091287.1, forward strand.
CCCGTTCTGTCCGTGTATATCCTTCCTCCCCATTCTGTCCGTGTACATCCACCTCCCCGTACTGTCCGTGTATATCCTCCTCCCCTTTCTGTCCGTGTACATCCTCCTCCCCTTTCTGTCCGTGTATATCCTCTTCCCCGTGCTGGCCATGTATATCCTCCGCCCCTGTACTGTCCACTAATGGTGGTAGGGGGGCTGCCTCTCTAAAAGTTCCCCCTATACTGGGCACAGCACTGAGCTGCAGCTGTGATGGAGGACAGGCGGGGGTCCCATCAGCAGGATCCTCAGTTATCAGCTTCACTCTGGGGGTCGGTATGATGAGGGGCTCCTGCATCTGCTACTCATCCCCCCTCCCTCCTATAACCCACATGCAGAGAAGCCCCGAGCAGGAACTACAAGTCGCAGCGATGCCCTGAGACTGACCCTGCAGCGCCCCTGACGGCGGAACATGGGAGGAACAACTGTATCGACGGCCGGATGTCAATATTTACAATATTCTCCCGGCGCTCTGGGGGCAGCAGCTACATCTTGTGTCCACATTGCACACTGCTGCTCTGATCCAGCTGCAGGTGAGAAGTGTCATGAGTAGGGGTGAGTTTGTCGAACCGCACATGTTCGATTTCCGCACTTTTTATCAAATATTGAGGGTTTTATGGGGTTCGTGCAATTTCGAACACTGTGCAGGTCCGATCGAATGTTCGAAATTGCGTTTGAAACCGCGATTCGAACATACCGCACTTCCTTAGTTCTACTGGTACCGCCCCACGTGCCTGACGTTCACCGTCTGTCCTCGGGTACAACTGTGTAAGCGAGTATGGGGTTAGAAGATCCCCTAAGTATGTGTATACATGTGTTCCCTCCCCAATATATATGTGTATGTGACAGTATGTACTGACACCCCACTGTCACGTCATATACACTGTGTTCCAAATTATTATGCAAATTGTATTTGAGTTTCATAAAGATTTAATTTTTTTGTTTTTCAAATAAACTCATGGATGTTATTGTGTCTCAGGGCTCAATGGATCACTGAAATCAATCTTAAACACATGTGATAATTAGTTTTCCAGGTGATTCTAATTAAAGAAAAACTACTTAAAAATGATGTTCCACATTATCAAGCAGGCCACAGTTTTTAAGTAACATGGGAAAGCAAAAGGATCTCTCTGCTGCTGAAAAGCATCAACTAGTGCAGTGCCTTGGTCAAGGGATGAAAACATGAGAAATTTCCCGAAAACGTAATCGTGATCATCGTACTGTTAAGAGATTTGTGGCTGAATCTGAGCACAGACATGTTTTGTGCTGATAAAGGCAGAATGAGGAAGGTTTCTGCCAGGCAAGTTCATCGGATTAAGAGACCAGTTGCTAAAAAGCCATTACAAACCAGCAAACAGATATATGAAGCTGCTGGTGCCTTTGAAGTCCCTCGAATCTCAAGGTGTAGGATCCTTCAAAGGCTTGCTTTGGTTCATAAACCTAATATTTGGCCACCCCTGAACAGTGTTCACAAGCCGAAACGGTTGCAGTGGGCCCAGACATACATGATGACTAATTTTCAAACAGTCTTGTTTACTGATGAGTGTCGAGTAACCCTGGATGGTCCAGATGGATGGAGTAGTGGATGGTTGGTGGAGGCCACCATGTCCCAACAAGGCTGCGACGTCAGCAAGGAGGTGGAGGAGTCATGATTTTGGGCCGGAATCATGGGGAAACAGCTGGTAGGGCCCTTTAAGGTTCCTGAAGGTGTGAAAATGACCTCTGCAAAGTATATAGAGTTTCTGACTGACAACTTTCTTCCATGGTCTAAAAAGCAGAAACAATGCCTTCAGGAGCAAAATCATCTTCATGCTGACAATGCCCCATCTCATGCTGCAAATAATACCTCTGAGTCATTGGCTGCTATGGACATAAAAGGAGATAAACTCATGGTGCGGCCACCATCTTCCCCTGACCTCAACCCTATAGAGAACCTTTGGAGTATCATGAAACAAAAGATCTATGAGGGTGGGAGGCCGTTCACATCAAAACAGCAGCTCTGGGAGGGAAGAAATACAAGCAGAAACTCTCCAAAAACTCACAAGTTCAATGGATGCAAGAATTGTGAAGGTGATATCAAAGAAGGCTCCTATGTTACATGTAACTTGGCCTGTTAGGAGGTTTTGGAGTTAAATAACTTTTTTGTTCAGTGAATGTGACCTCTTAATGCTGCAAATTCTACAAATGACCATTTTCAGTTCTTTAAAACAGATCAAATGTATAGAAATTCTACTATGCCTAATAATTTGGAACAAGCAATAACAAAACCCAGCACTCAACTTAGTTGTGAGAAGAAAAACAGGTGATTTATTGTATCCCAAGCAAAACGTTTCGGTCACACATGGGACCTTCGTCAGTAACAAGAACTGGAATGGAGGTGAATGCTAGTGGCTATATATGCTGCCAATAATTTCCTGAGTGCAGCGCCAATTTAAATGAGAGTCTCCTGATGCAGCCTTATAGATGGCTGATTCCACGGTGTCCACCACTGTATGAGTGACTGTATTGGCAGCATATATAGCCACAAGCATTCACCTCCATTCCAGTTCTTGTTACTGACGAAGGTCCCATGTGTGACCGAAACGTTTTGCTTGGGATACAATAAATCACCCGTTTTTCTTCTCACAACTAAGTTGAGTGCTGGGTTTTGTTATTGCTTGGTCTAATGGTTTGGGAACCTACCCATGCACCACTTTAGGTTGTGCACACATTTATCTATTATTAATAATTTGGAACAGTGCATTGTGAGTTTTTTATTTATGTTGGAGATTATACTGTTATCATTGGGAGGTTTCTTCAATAAAATTTGATGTATAATCTAACGGGTGATGGCTTTTATTAGACTGACTGTCATTTGCACCGACCAAATTGGAAAATCCGAGAAAAATATAATTTGCATAATAATTTGTAACACAGTGTATATATATATATATATATATATATATATATAGATATGTGTGTGTGTGTTTGCACAGAGTTGAGAAGTATTCATCATTAATCACAAGGCCATATTGACTCAGCAGCCTCCTTATCCTTTCTTTGGTGTTTCATTTTTTTAGGCCACTGCATCCTGCAGTATGGAGGCAGATTATGTCCCGATGAGCCAGCTAAGGGATATCCCAGAGAGCGATAAAATAGTCGCAGGAAGCCAGCAAAGCGTTGTCCTGTTAACCCAGGAAAGAGATGACCTCACAAGGAGCCAGAAGAGAGGTGCGTTAATCTGTAAAGTGTTAGTGAATATTGCATTTGACACCACAACCTCATTATTTATTTATTTATTTCATTACCTTTCATTACCTACAATGGATGGGCTGCTCCGCGGTCCTTACTTCCGTGGCCGCCAGCTGTCAGGACAGAGACAATGAATGAATACAGTCACTCACACTCCAGGCATGCGCAGTGAGCTTGGAGTGTCAGTGGCTGTATATATTAATTTTCTCCATCCTGACAGTCGGTGGCCACGGAAGTAAGCAGAGTGTGTGTCGGGTGCAGTGACGAGGACCGATGAGCAGCACATTCATCGTAAGTAATGACAGAACCCCTTTAATGTATTTCAGCTGCTAGCACTTCAACAGAAGATGCACATAGGAAGCATATGAGGATAGCGAAGGAGGAAGTCTACACCATAAATGTAAGAGCCTGCCTACAAATATGTCTATTTTCCTGTAGGTAGGTTTACACACTTCAATGATTAGGCAATCATTCTTTATCATATCAGTGGTTGCGCCGAAATCATGGACCTATCATTCCATTTCTGCTCGGCCACAAACCTGGCACTGAACGATTTATCACTTAAACGTAGTCTGTTGTCTTGCAGCCTGGGGTACAACTCATGACTTCTAAGCAATAAATCATTCCATGCCTTGGTTGTGGCTATGTACAAATGAACAGTCTGTCCACAATTTCACAACACCCTCTAATCTGATGAACAATGATTGTGCAATCATTGAAGTGTGAATACCCACTCCTCCATACTCTTCGGGCTTGTTTACACACTTAAATGGTTGTTCATCGATTGTTGGTCAGATTCTGTGGTTGTAGTGACATTGTGGACCTATTGTTCCATTTGTACACGGCCACAAACCTGGCACTGATTGTCCACAATTTTGCTGAAACCACAGATCTGCCAAACAATCATTGAAGCGTGTAAAGAGGCTCGTAATCATGCTCAATTTTTTTGAGGTCTTAAGGTACCGTCACACTAAGTGACGCTGCAGCGATACCGACAACGATCCGCATCGCTGCAGCGTCGCTGTTTGGTCGCTGGAGAGCTGTCACACAGACCGCTCTCCAGCGACCAACGATGCCGGTAACCAGGGTAAACATCGGGTAACTAAGCGCAGGGCCGCGCTTAGTAACCCGATGTTTACCCTGGTTACCATCCTAAAAGTAAAAAAAATAAACACTACATACTTACCTAACGCTGTCTGTCCTCCAGCGCTGTGCTCTGCACTCCTCCTGTACTGGCTGTGAGCACAGCGGCCGGAAAGCAGAGCGGTGACGTCACCACTCTGCTTTCCGGCTGACCGACGCTCACAGTCAGTGCAGGAGGAGAGCAGAGCACAGCGCTGGAGGACAGACGGCTGTAGGTAAGTATGTAGTGTTTGTTTTTTTTTACTTTTAGGATGGTAACCAGGGTAAACATCGGGTTACTAAGCGCGGCCCTGCGCTTAGTTACCCGATGTTTACCCTGGTTACCAGTGAAGACATCGCTGAATCGGTGTCACACACGCCGATTCAGCGATGTCTGCGGGGAGTCCAGCGAAGAAATAAAGTTCTGGACTTTCTTCCCCGACGAGCGACAGCACAGCAGGGGCCTGATCGCTGCTGCCTGTCACACTGGACGATATCGCTAGCCACGACGCTGCAACGTCACGGATCGCTAGCGATATCGTCTAGTGTGACGGTACCTTTAGAACGGCAGCATTACAAAATATTAAAAATGATATTGTGTGTGGAAGCACATAAAAGACTAAGGAAGATTATAACGTAAGAAAAATGGGATAAAGTAGATTAATCGGGGATATATGGCGATGGCTCTAGAGATGATGGGGCATGGTGGCTCTGGAGATGACGGGGGACATGATAGTGCTGGAGATGATGGTGTTGGTGGTACTGGAGATGACAGGGAGCATGGTGACGCTTCAGCTGACAGTGGGGCATGGTGGCACTGGAGAAGGCGAGGGGGCATGGCATATTTATATAAACGAAAAAGAAAAATGATCTACGTCTTAGTTTTTCTCTTTATGAGATGTAAATCGAAAATCATCCAAAAGGTTAAGAAAAATCGACGAGGTGTTTTTTTGTTTTTTTTTCAAAATCGCTCAGCCCTACCACACAGTATACTGCACTATACAATAATCTTCTTTTGTTCCCCTAGGTTGATCGAAGAGTATGTGCAAACTGTCAAGATCTGCTGCAATGATGCTATTGCTACTCCTGATGGTTGTTTGTTTTATTCTTGCAGTCTTCGTGTTTACCTATACTTTGTACCTCAAATTAAACGGCTTCTTTAAAATTCAGTGTTCAACAGCCCCCTGTCTCACCTCCTGAGCCTCCTTCCTCCGTTCTTCAGCATGGGGTGGTGGTGGCTGTGGTCTCAATGTAGTGAAATCTCCACCAGGGGGAACTGGTGAGGTAAGAGAGGTTAAGCACTAAGGCCGGCATCACACTAGCGAGTTTTACGGACGTATGAGCGCAGAAAATACGTCCAGAAAATACGCATTGCACACGGCCCAATGATTCTCTATGGGGCAGCTCCTATCTGCCGTATATTACGCATCCGTAATATACGGTATGTTATGGGCGTAGAAAATCGCATCATGCTGCGTTTGTCAGCATATTGCACAAAAAATACGCCAATGAAAGTCTATGGGGGCGCAAAAAATACGGAATGCATACGGACCATGCATGTGACTTGCGAGAAAGGTGCCAGGAAATGTGCCAAGGCCTCAATCAGGAAGCTGAGACATGCTAATTAGCTGAAAAAGCCAGACAGAGATCCCGGAAGTCTGCCGCACGCCTCCACGGAGTCTGAATCAGCATGGCTACAATCATAAATGTAGACATGCTCATAATTTTGGACAAGAGAGATCCCAACTATGCCAACAGGGCCCAAAAAGAGGCAGCATGGAGGAGTATATGTGGGTCCCTAGTCACAAATTATGAACAGCGGCCGCGTGAGGCACAGAGCCAAATAAGTAAGTACACTCATGTTTCTACATTGATCTTTATGTGAAGCAGCAGTACCTAACTCCTTTTAAGTAATTTATAACTTATTTATAAGTATTGCATATATTAATTTCTATAACAACATTAATTCCATGGTGCTGTACATGAGAAACAGGCTACATACAGGGTTATTATAGATGTTCCTTACAGTGTACAACTGAAAACAGACATACTGGGATAGAGGGGAGAAGACTCTGTCCTTGTGGCCTTACATTCTATGATGTTCATTTTTGTTGTGATAAAAATACAAAAATTATATTAAACAAATGCAGCTTCCTAGGCCACACTACAATCTGTGTAGTCAATTCCACCTTGTGTGACCACTGTACATAATGGCGTCATACATTATTTTACTCTCTTTTGTTGTAGTGGATGATGTAATGAAAAGATGGCGGAGCATCCGCGATCAGTACAGGAGGGAGAGGCAGCAGCGGGACAGGAGTGGGTCAGGCGCACCACCTAACAAGAAAAAATATATCTATTTTGATAGATTGACCTTTTTAAATCCCAGTATGGATGTCAGGCCGTAAGTACAAACATCACAACACATACACGTGTTTAGATTGGTCGGACATTTATTTTTTTTAATTTCAAACATACTTTCATAACAGAACACAGCCCAACCTCACGAGGGAGACAGGATCCGAATCTGAGGTGGTCATTGACCCAGTTGGGGAAAGAGAAGGTGGCTGGCCCATCTTCTGATCCGTCATGCTCCATCCCTCCAGGATCCTCGTCATCTGGGCATCCAGCTCCAGAAACCACCGGAGACTAGACGGAGGTGGACATGAATTGGGGATGGGTGGACCGAGAACTCCTGCAGCCTTTGTTTGTATTGCAGTGTAGATTTTAAACAAGAGAGTTGTTACTTTAAGAGGAAGTTTAGCTGTTTGTGCCTGTTGTATTACTGTGAGGAGGGAGAGGCTTATATAGGGGAGGCAACAGCACCTGCTTATTCCCTCATCACGTGTGCGGTGAGTACCTTATTATAAGAAGTGTGTTTTTTTTTACTTTTAGACACGGTGTAATCCTGTTAAGAATTTTGTTAAAATTGTATTTTTTCCTGTTGTCACTAACCGGGAGGACCACTGATGCTCTGTAAACCAAACTAACCCAGGAGAGAGGTACCGCCCTTTTATCCTATAGGTTTCCTGTCTCTGAAGGGCGGATCCCCTCTCTCTGGTAGTGCTGTCATGGGCTCTGAGAAATACCGTTATCGGTAAGTAACTATGTTATTCCTAAACTAGCACCGTTTCCGCCATGGTCTCCGGCACCGTTTCCGCCATGGTCTCCGGCACCGTCTCCGCCGCTGTCTCCGGCACAGTCTCCGGCTTCACCAGCGATGACTCCTGGGTTTGAAAGCCCCTTGAGGGTTAAGGTGGCTTTTTTATCGACTAGATATAGTTTAAGAAAATGTCTCTGCAGTTGCAGCACTCACAGAAGAAAGCCAAGCCAAGCATGGTAAGAACTAGTGATAAGTGAGTAGTAAAATACCTGTTAGGGTACCGTTACCCTCAGGGACGGACTGGGAACTTAAAGTGGCCCCGGAAAAAATTTGTAAAGAGGCCTCATAGTATATGTGGCGCCAAGGGGGTGTAGTGAGGGTGTGTGGCTGGGGGCAAGACTTCTCATGCCCTGTGACTTAGGCTCCACTACTAACCTGTCATCACCAACAAAGGCTATTGTACAAGTAGTAAATACACAGAGGGAGAGAGAGGAGAGGTGGGGGAGGGGAGTATAGCTAGAGCCACAGGTGGTGGGGGGTATAGCTAGAGCCACAGATGGTGGTGGGGTATAGCTAGAGCCACAGATGGTGGTGGGGTATAGCTAGAGCCACAGATGGTGGTGGGGTATAGCTAGAGCCACAGGTGGTGGTGGGGGGGGGGTATAGCTAGAGCCACAGATGGTGGTGGGGTATAGCTAGAGCCACAGGTGGTGGGGGGGGGTATAGCTAGAGCCACAGGTGGTGGTGGGGTATAGGTAGAGCCACAGGTGGTGGGGGGTTATAGCTAGAGCCACAGGTGGTGGGGGGGGGGTATAGCTAGAGCCACAGATGGTGGAGGGTATAGATAGAGCCACAGGTGGTGGAGGGTATAGCTAGAGCCACAGGTGGTGGAGGGTATAGCTAGAGCCACAGGTGGTGGTGGTGTATAGCTAGAGCCACAGGTGGTGGGGGGTATAGCTATTAAATGCGAAAGTGGGCCAGTTCGCCCCATTGACGTGATAAGAAAGGGATTTTACAGGTGAATGCCTCACAAAATCTTACTATTAGGTGTTGTGTAATTATTGCTTTTCTTTGTTCACAGGTATGGAGCAACATACTATTGTTGATGGGGTAATGGATGCTTTCCGAGCTTGTTCATATCGGAACAGAGCCTCGGTATATGCAATCAAAAAATATTTAATCGAAAAATGTCCTAATTTGCATTTAAAGAACAGAGCATACTTGATAAAGCATGCTTTACAAAAAAGCAAAAAAACTCATCTTCCTCACTCAGATCACGGGGATTTGAGCTTGTGGAACTTATGCTGCAACTGGCAAGAAAGAAACTTTCCTAAACTAGCACCGTTTCCGCCATGGTCTCCGGCACCGTCTCCGCCGCTGTCTCCGGCACAGTCTCCGCCATGGTCTCCGGCACCGTCTCCGCCGCTGTCTCCGGCACAGTCTCCGCCGCTGTCTTCGGCACAGTCTCCGCCGCTGTCTCTGGCACAGTCTCCGCCGCTGTCTCCGGAACAGTCTCCGCCGCCGTCTCCGGCACAGTCTCCGCCGCCGTCTCCGGCACAATCTCTGCCGCTGTCTCCTGCTTCTTCACTGCTTCTTCCGCCAGCCCCGGCACAGACTCCGGCTTCACCAGCGATGACTCCTGGCTTTGAAAGCCCCTTGAGGGTTAAGGTGGCTTTTTCAACGAATAGATATAGTTTAAGAAAATATGTCTCTACAGTTGCAGCACTCACAGAAGAAAGCCAAGCATGGTAAGAACTAGTGATAAGTGAGTAGTAAAATACCTGTTAGGGTACCGTTACCCTCAGGGACAGACTGGGAATTTAAAGTGGCCCCGGAAAAAATTTCTAAAGAGGCCTCATAGTATACGTGGCGCCAAGGGGTGTAGTGAGGGTGTTTGGCTGGGGGCGTGACTTATCACGCCCTGTGACTTAGGCTCCACTACTAACCTGTCATCACCAACAAAGGCTATTGTACAAGTAGTAAATACACAGAGGGAGAGAGAGAGAAGAGAGGTTGGGGGAGGAGGGTATAGCTAGAGCCACAGGGGCAGGGGCGTATAGATAGAGCCACAGGTGGTGGGGGTGTAGCTAGAGCCACAGGTGGTGGGGGTGTAGCTAGAGCCACAGGTGATGGGGGGTATAGCTAGAGCCACAGGTGGTGGGGGGTATAACTAGAGCCACAGGTGGTGGGGGGTATAACTAGAGCCACAGGTGATGGGGGGTATAGCTAGAGCCACAGGTGGTGGTGGGGGTATAACTAGAGCCACAGGTGGTGGGGGTGTAGCTAGAGCCACTGGTGGTGGTGTATAGCTAGAGCCACAGGTGGTGGGGGGGTATAGCTAGATCCACAGGTAGTGGGGGGTATAACTAGAGCCACAGGTGATGGGGGGTATAGCTAGAGCCACAGGTGGTGGTGGGGGTATAACTGGAGCCACAGGTGGTGGGGGTGTAGCTAGAGCCACTGGTGGTGGGGGGTATAACTAGAGCCACAGGTGGTGGGGGTGTAGCTAGAGCCACTGGTGGTGGGGGTATAACTAGAGCCACAGGTGGTGGGGGTGTAGCTAGAGCCACAGGTGGTGGTGGGGGTATAACTAGAGCCACAGGTGGTGGGGGTGTAGCTAGAGCCACTGGTGGTGGGGGGGGTATAGCTAGATCCACAGGTAGTGGGGGGTATAACTAGAGCCACAGGTGGTGCGGGGTGTAGCTAGAGCCACAAGTGATGGGGGGTATAGCTAGAGCCACAGGTGGTGGGGGGTGTAACTAGAGCCACAGGTCGTGGGGGGTGTAGCTAGAGCCACAGGTGGTGGTGGGGGTATAACTAGAGCCACAGGTGGTGGGGGTGTAGCTAGAGCCACTGGTGGTGGTGTATAGCTAGAGCCACAGGTGGTGGGGGGGTATAGCTAGATCCACAGGTAGTGGGGGGTATAACTAGAGCCACAGGTGGTGGGGGGTGTAGCTAGAGCCACAAGTGATGGGGGGTATAGCCAGAGCCACAAGTGATGGGGGGTATAGCCAGAGCCACAGGTGCTGGGGGGTGTAACTAGAGCCACAGGTCGTGGGGGGTGTAGCTAGAGCCACAGGTGGTGGTGGGGGTATAACTAGAGCCACAGGTGGTGGGGGTGTAGCTAGAGCCACTGGTGGTGGTGTATAGCTAGAGCCACAGGTGGTGGGGGGTGTAGCTAGAGCCACAAGTGATGGGGGGTATAGCTAGAGCCACAGGTGGTGGGGGTATAGCTAGAGCCACAGGTGGTGGGGGGGTATAGCTATTAAATGCGAAAGTGGGCCAGTTTGCCCAATTGACGGAAGAAAGGGATTTTACAGGTGAATGCCTCACAAAATCTTACTATTAGGTTTTGTTTAATAATTGCTTTTCTTTGTTCACAGGTATGGAGCAACATACTATTATTGATGGGGTAATGGATGCTTTCCGTGCTTCTTCATATCGGAACAGAGCCTCGGTATATGCAATCAAAAAATATTTAATCGAAAAATGTCCTAATTTGCATTTAAAGAACAGAGCATACTTGATAAAGCATGCTTTACTAAAAGCAGTAGAACTCATCTTCCTCACTCAGATCACGGGGATTTGAGCTTGTGGAACTTATGCTGCAACTGGCAAATATAAGGGGCCAAAAAGAAACTTTCCTAAACTAGCACCGTTTCCGCCAGTGTCTCCAGGCACCGTCTCCGACACAGTCTCTGCCGCTGTCTCCGGCACAGTCTCCGCCGCTGTCTCCGGCAGTCTCCGCCGCTGTCTCCGGCACAGTCTCTGGCTCCGTCTCTGCTGCCGTCTCCTGCTTCTTCACCGCTTCTTCCGCTGTCTCCGGCACAGTCTCCGTCTTCACCAGCGATGACTCCTGGCTTTGAAAGCCCCTTGAGGGTTAAGGTGGCTTTTTCAATGACTAGATAGATATAGTTTAAGAAAATATGTCTCTGCAGTTGCAGCACTCACAGAAGAAAGCCAAGCCAAGAACTAGTGATAAGTGAGTAGTAAAATACCTGTTAGGGTACCGTTACCCTCAGGGACGGACTGGGAATTTAAAGTGGCTCCGGAAAAAAATTGTAAAGAGGCCTCATAGTATACGTGGCGCCAAGGGGGTGTAGTGAGGGTGTGTGGCTGGGGGCGTGACTTATCACGCCCTGTGACTTAGGCTCCACTACTAACCTGTCATCACCAACAAAGGCTATTGTACAAGTAGTAAATACACAGAGAGAGAGAGAGAAGAGGTGGCGGGACGGGGGTATAGCTAGAGCCACGGGGGCAGGAGGTATAGCTAGAGCCACATGTCGTGGGGGGTATAGCTAGAGTCACAGATGGTAGGGGGTATAGCTAGAGCCACAGGTGGTGGAGGGTATAGATAGAGCCACAGGTGGTGGGGGTATAGCTAGAGCCACAGGTGGTGGGGGGTGTAGTTGGAGCCACAGGTGGTGGAGGGTATAGCTAGAGCCACAGGTGGTGGGGGTATAGCTATTAAATGCGAAAGTGGGCCAGTTCGCCCCATTGACGTGATAAGAAAGGGATTTTACAGGTGAATGCCTCACAAAATCTTACTATTAGGTTTTGTTTAATTATTGCTTTTCTTTGTTCACAGGTATGGAGCAACATACTATTGTTGATGGGGTAATGGATGCTTTCCGTGCTTGTTCATATCGGAACAGAGACTCGGTGTATGCAATCAAAAAATATTTAATCGAAAAATGTCCTGTTTTTATATCCTATTAGATTTTCATTTTATATGTAGTTGTTTGTGAGATTGCTTCTGTAATCAGAGCAGTGTATTCTAGAACCAGTGTTTCTGTGTAGCACAGAGTAGATGTCATGTTTAACAAGCTATTCCTTGCTTACCTACAACCAGATGTGTCCATGCAAGACAGACACCAAATTTGCAATCAACACAGCGGGGCACCGTCACAGCAACACAGATGTGGGAGACTCAGAGATCAGCTTAAAATATTTATTGTCAGATGCCAGAACTACACAAAGATAAAGAATACATTATAAGTCAGTTTTATCTAGTTGCTAACAGCCGCTAGCTATCGGTGTGACGCGGCCAAAAGGCAGCCTCATTTTTGCTGAATTTGATAACTCCTGTCAGAACAGCGGATTAAAGTTGAAAATTTTGATGACACAAAGTCTGATACGATTCTATCGTTTCTCTGCAAGTCAGAAGTGAAACACTGTAAAAGCTTTTTAAATGGTAATCCGCAAGCTAAATGGTGTAATACATATATGCAATAATGACCACATACACTACTATACATATCCTGGATTTGCGCGTTCTGATAACAATACGCCTCGCAATTCTTGTTCAGGAATGTCACAAAATCGCGTGGAAAGATAATTTTGTCCGGATAAAAGCCGTAGCTATCAAAAAATATCCCCAGCTTATCATCGCAGAGTACGATCAATATCCAGTGGCGACCAGCTTGATTCGACGGGTCTGTATTCACGATATATGCTGCGGGTCTCTGAGTCACTCTTTCTTCCGGAAGCAAATCACACGGAAACACACCGGCAAATATGCGTTCTGTATAATTATCGGCCTTCAGTATCGCTGTAAGCTGTAGACTGTCCATTGTGACTTAATTAAAATCGTACAAGATCTCGCACCTATTATTAATTTCCAGAATGGTGTGGTTGACTGCAAAGACAATCATATTTATCGTGTGGGGGTGTCGCTAGCACAAACCGGACTTCAGCACGTAGGTTACCTGTTTTAATGAGTAAGAAATGGCCTCCAGGCTCTTAATCAGACGATAAATCAAAAGCAAAAAGAGTGAATCCAGCCATAAATTCTTCACGATCTATCGCCATGGCACAATCAGCCTTTTGCTTACCAGATATATGGGCAAGCGCCATATACTCTCTGATGGCTAAATCAACATTAAAATTAGGGTTATAAGGTCTCGCGGGTATCTGCTGGCCATTCAGATATAAAGCCGTGTGGTTGACGTGATAGTGATAGAAGAGCAAAGAGTTTTTAGTATAAGACCCGCTAAAAACTTCATTATCTACAAAGCCCAATATAACAGTTTTTGATATCTGTCCTAGGAAGAGGTTCTCGTGGTTCGTGATCCGTGTCCCTGCGGTGATGCTGTACACTTTCATGCATGTTCAATCAATAGCATACTTGGCAGCTGCGGATAAGAGGGCCTGACTGTGGCCTGTTCGGACTGCTGGAGATACCTGCACTCTTTTCACATAGAGAGCCGCTTGTGAGATTTGCACCTTCAGCGGCTCGGCTTCTGCTGACATGAGGCAGGAAGCATCCTTATTTCTTGCTAACTTAACCTTAAGGTCAAGTCCATTCAATATTAACTTTGGTTAAATAAATATATCCCCAAAAATGGGCCCCAAGAGGTCAACCGGCTTTGTGTGAGAAGTTGCATTGGCTCTTTTGATAAACCCTGTGTTAGGTGTCGAGTTCCCGCCTCTGCACAGGGAGAATCTCGAACCATCTCTGCTGCGGTCTCCCATTCCTCTCCAGCTGCAGTGGAGTCTGCTCAGCGGAGACGTCGTTCCCAGCGTCTTGCTCAGTCTCACTCTGTGCATAGGATTACTGCTGCTTTGCCTGCTTCTGCCATTGTAGCCAGTGCTGGGCAGCGGCGAGCAGACGCTTTTGGGATCTAAGTCCTGCTTTTTCCCTTCTGAGCATGCCCAGGGTGAGATCTCCCATTGGAGATCGAGGGTCACATGCTCAGATGCTGCAGCGGTTCCTATTGGTCCATTATTGGAAGGTCCTGAACGTGCTGCAGCTATATAAGCTGCGCATGACCGCACGGCCATGCGCTAGTGTACATTTGTTAATATGTGTGTGTGTTGTGAGTGAAAGTCGTTCATTAAAATCCCCTCCCTATTGGATGACTGTTCGCGGAAGGTGGGTGATTGCTATCTAGCGCCCGACTTAGCTACCAGCACGTTACACACCATACAGTGTCTAGTTGCTGTGACCGTCAGTGCGGCGCCGTGCGCTTTCACAGCGCTTTCCTGACCCAAGCCTGGGTGGTTAGTGGCGTCCGCCAGTGCGGCACCACATGCACTCTCGTGCATCTGTTATTATTACTTTGGTTACACTGACACCCCATTAGCGGTGTCGAGCGCAAGTAGTCTAGTCGGACTCGGATCCCAAGTCTTGTCACTGAGCTTGGTGACTCTTTGCTTGCGCTCTTGTGTGCGGTATCGCGGCCCTATGACTTAACAGGGTTCGCTTCCTTCACACAGGGTGAAGTTAACCCGTGTGTGTATTTACATTGTACCGCCATATAGTCCGTCATTACTTGGCAGCAGGTTCCATCTCTGCACGGTGGACCCCGGGTTGCGAACGCTCCTTAATCTATTTTATTATTTGGTGCGTTTCGCTAGCCCTAACAAGTTATTTCCTCCACGACAGTTTTTCGCATTTTCCCGGCCCCTTCGTGTTCCGTGTCTAAAGGGATTCCGGTGTTAGATGAAGTGGTAGCTTGTTCTCTTTCTTCATTAAACTCCTCCACTCCACTCGAATCCAAATCAGTGATCCATCCGTCACCTGAGGATTTCTTTTTATATTTATTTTTATTACCGCTGTAGCGATTCCCAGAATTTTTTCTCTGCTTATTCTTATTCCACGTGAAGATTTGACCTGTGCTATAATCATTTTTATCTCGCAAGAATTTAATTATTTTCTTTTCTTTTATATCCATCTGCATCACAATTAATTTCTTTTCTAATTTTTTCAGAAACGTTGAATTTTGTTCTCCCATTATTCTGGATGTTAATTCTCTCTTTGATTTTTCTAGTTGTTCACATAAAATAGCATATTCCTTTTCATTTTGTTTTATAACCAACTCTAGGAGGTTTCGAGACCATTGTAGATGGATTTGCTCCCAAGCTTGTTGAAAACTGGGATCGTTGTTAAATTGCGAGATCTCACTCAATTGCGAGATATAAACGCGGAGTCCTCTTGGGACACGGCTACACTCCACATATGATTTCAAGGATTTTATAGTCCAGAATAATTTAATTTCCTTTTCGGCTAAAGAGCCAATTTTCATCTCCACGGTTTTTGTCCCTATTAATTCCAGTTCGTCACGTATATCACAGTCAGCAAAAAACTCACCCGCACCCTCTCTTCCTGCTAATAGACTTGATGTCGCATCTTGGCAAGGAGCAGTATCTGTGATATCCTCAGTTTGAGAATCCATGTTTTCAATCAAAGTTGCTGCTTGGTTTCCTGTGCTCTATTCCTTGATTCAAACAAATAAATACGTCGTAGAAATCTTCAGAATTGGAATGGCACTCGGACCAGCTACTCCGCAGCACGAAAACTTGCAATCCTGCGATCACATTTCTCCTTCACGTGCCAACATTAGTGTGCAATCGGTTTTTGGTGCTCAGAATTATCTGGACGTGTGAGACTGGCCTAAAGGGAATTATAGATGTGAAAGCTGCAATTTTTGTAGATATCATTAATTGGGACATCCATAAGAGAGGGACACATCCAACACCGGGTTCTTGATTTGATCACCTACAGGACTAAATTTGTGGTTTATATTATTTTCTGCCCATGTTTATTTTTTTACATTGGGAAAACCATAAGATCTATGTTCACAAGATTTCGGGAAAACTTTAACTCCATCGCCGCGTTTTATAAAACATATCCTGGAGGCTCATGGTTCTGATCCCCATTGCCTACAATTTGCAGGGTTAGAAGTGGTTAAACCACCAAAAAATGGGGGTGACCATAACAAAATTCTTCCACGTCAGGAAGCTAAATAGATTATTAAAGCTAACGCGCTGGGCCCCTTAGGTCTCAATGAAAGGTTGGATTTTTCGTGTTTCTTATAACTTTCTACTTCTTGCTTCTATGCCTTGTTTAAAAGGTCTTGGAAAAGAAACGTAAAAATATGCTTTTCATATGAATTGGTGATATTATCAACAAAATACAATGTTAGGTGGTTGTTTTTACATGTTTTGTTCATGTGTTTCCCATGTTTTAGTTATATAAAAAAAAATTGTTGAGGTCATGTGTTGACTAGGGTTGAGCGAAACAGATCGGACAAATTCAAAAATCCCTGATCGCTGCATTGCTGTTTGCACGCCGCTGTGCAAACCAACTGCTTTTATAAAAGTAAAAATCCTGTTGCTCCTTTCTGCACAGTTATCTTGTTTATTTGTCCACACTTTTGTGTGCAGCAGTCCTTTTTATTGCTGCCATACTTGTCCTGAGATCATTGTAGGGAGATTGAAATTGTACTACAGTACTTGTATTTTTTCATATATCTTCCAGCCACTTACATTGTGTTGTTATATACACTGGGCCTGAGTTTTGGTTCAGTCTCCCCCAAAAAAAAGGGAGATTTAAATTCTCAACAAGTTTATATACACCTTCTACCTTGTTTTACAGTACCATATGCTGGGGTAGTAGTGTGCGGGCCTCTGATGCTAATAAGCTGAATAAGTTTATTAAGAAGGCAAGTTCTGCTGTGGGCTGTAATCTGGACTCTTTTGGGGAGGTAGTGGAGAAAAGAACTCTGAAAAAGTGTATGGCAATTATGAACAATAATGCACATCCACTATATGAGCTATTCATGAGACAGAAGAGCACCTTCAGCAACCGGCTAATACTTCTGAGGTGTAAGAAGGAAAAATATAGGAAATCGTTTGTGCAAACTGCCATGGGAATGTACAACAATAACATTAGGGTTAAACCACCAAGGTGAATGTCTACTTATTTCTCTACATTTCAGTTCACTCGTTGTGTATGTCCTATTCTAATGTATAATGTTCTTCTGTCAACTCTACTGTCATGTCAACTATGTAATTCTTTTATGATTTTTATGATTTAAGTTGTGCTGCTGTGATACTATAATTTCCCAAGGGATCAATAAAGTGTATCGTATCGTATATAATGGTTGTTATTTTGGCTAGATTTTCCAAAAAATGAGGAAGTCTGGTGGAAGAGCCCGTGGGCGGTGGTTGCCAGCTGGTACTGATGGTGGTGATGGTGCATCTGGTGGTAGTGGCAAAAGCACAATAGCACCTAAGGCTGGAGGTGTTGAGCCAGCGTCATTGTCTGGCTACACAAGGCCTCGAAGGCTCCCTTATCTGGAAGTAGGAAAACGGCTTTTAAAGCCAGAGCAGCAGGAAAAAGTTTTGGCTTTCCTTGCTGATTCAGCCTCTAGCTCTTTCGCCTCCTCTTCAGAAAGTTCCAAATATAAAAGCAGCGAGTCGTCAGTGGATGCTCCCGGTCAGGAACAAGACGTTTCCTTGTGTCCTTCACCCAAACCAAAAGTGAAGGATGCATCAGGCGACACTACAGGTTACTCCATGGAGTTCTTTACACATACCGTGCCTGGGTTAGAGAGGGAAATTGTTAACTGCCCATTACAAGATGAATCGGACATGGAGTGCACTGATGCACAGCCACAGCTAGATTATTATGCTGTTCCATTGACTCAGATCACTACATTGCCCTCGCAGTGTTCTGAGCCAGAATCTGACCCTGATGACACTATGGTGCCCCATCCCGAATGCTATAGCACCTTACACGGTGACACAGAGGAAGGTGCACATGACATTGAAGAGGAGGTGATAGATGACCCAGTTGTTGACCCAGATTGGCAGCCATTGGGGGAAGAGGGTGCCACTGCCAGTAGCTCAGAAGCGGAGGAGGATGATCCACAGCAGCCATCTACATCGCAACAGCTATCATCTGGCAGGCCCGAATCAGGCCAAAAACGTTTGTCAAAAACAAAAACAGTTTTAGGACAGCGGTGCCATCCGGTGACAGAAGCACAGCGTGCAATGCCTGAAAAGGTATTCCATAGTAGGAGGAGTGTAGTGTGGGAATTTTTTAACCAAGATCCGAATGATCAGTCAAAAGTTATCTGTAAGAAACGCTCAAAGACCTTTAGCAGAGGGAATAATCTTCAAATTTTAAATACAACGTGCATGCTTAGACATTTAACCAGCATGCACTTGCAAGCCTGGACTAACTACCTAACGTCCAGTACCATTGCTGCGCCTGCTCAGAATGAAGGTAGTCAGCAACGTTACATTGCTTCCCTCACTGTAAGCCCACCGGTTAGGACACCACCAGCAGCAAATGTGGAGGTATCATCGCAAGGCCAAAGCAGTCAGGGAAACACAAGGTTATTGGTAGGAATCACTGTATGTAAGCCAACATCAAGAATACCATCACCAACCCTCTCTCAATCCGCCATGTCCACCACCACCACTAGTTCCACCATATGCAGCTCTCCAGTCCAGCTCACCCTACAAGAGACTCTCGTTAGGAAAAGAAAGTACTCATCCTCTCATCCGCGTACACAGGAATTTAATGCCCACATTGCTAGACTAATCTCGTTAGAGATGATGCCTTACCAGTTGGTTGAAAGCAAAGCTTTCAAAGACCTGATGGCCTACGCAGTACCACGCTATGACCTAACTAGTCGGCACTTCTTTGCGAGAAAAGCCATCCCAGCCCTCCACCAGCATGTCACAGACCGCATTGTCCTCGCACTAAGGCAATCAGTCAGTGGAAAGGTGCACCTCACAACAGATGCATCGACCAGAAGGCATGGCCAGGGATGTTACGTGTCCATCACGGCGCACTGGGTTAATGTGGTGGATGCAGGGTCCACAGGGGACAGCCATAGTGGGACAGTTCTGCCTAGCCCACGGTCTAGGAAACAGTTGGCTGTAGGCGTTCACCACCCCTCCTCCTCCTCCAGAAGCGAGAGTTCGTCCACAAAGCGCAGTCGCACGACCACTCCATCCGCAGCTGCCAGTGTTGCACACGAGGTGTCCCATTATCGAACAGCTAGTGGTAAGCTTCAGCAGGCTGTGTTACAAATGAAGTGTTTGGGCGACAACAGACGCACCACGGAAGTGTTTGGGCGACAACAGACGCACCACGGAAGTGTTTGGGCGACAGCAGACACACCACGGAAGTACTGGCCGAGTACTTGCAGCAACAAACTCAGTCATGGCTGGGCAGTGTACATTTTGAGGCAGGCAAGGTAGTCAGTGATAACGGAAAGAATGTTATCGCTGCCATAGCCCTTTAAGAACTTAAACACATACCTTGCCTGGCTCACACCTTGAACCCGGTAGTGCAGTGCTTTCTCAAAAATTATCCGGAGTTACCAGCCCTGCTCCTGAAGGTGCGAAAACTTTGCTCGCACATCCGCCGGTCGCCCGTACACTCCAGCCGTATGCTGAACCATCAGCGATCGCTGAATCTTCCCCAGCACCGCCTAATAATTGACGTTGCAACAAGGTGGAACTTCACACTGCACATGGTTCAGAGGCTGTGCGAACAGAGGCGTGCTGTAATTAATTTGTGGGAGGATACACATACACAGGCAGGCACTTGGATGGCAGACATGAAGTTGTCTGGTGTGCAGTGGTCGAAGCTACAAGACCTCTGTCAAGTCCTTCAGTGTTTTGAGGAATGCACACGGCTGGTAAGTGCAGACGACGCCATCATAAGCATGAGCATCCCACTAATGCGGCTGCTGATGCAAAGTTTGACGCACATTAAGGAGCTGGCGTCTGCAGCCGAGGAGGAGGGAAGCCTTGATTACAGTCAGCCATTGTCTGCTCAGGGAACTCTCCTGGACAAGGTGGCGGATGAAGAGGATGAATATTTATGGGAGGAGGGTGCTTCTCAGGGGGCAATAGAAACTGGTGGCGTTGTAAGGTCAGGTACAGGTTTTCGTGGGACACAAGTGATGTTGATTTGCAAGACAGTGCTCCTCAATCCAGCACAAGCAGTGAATTGACATCTGGAACATTGGCCCACATCGCTGAGTATGCCTTGCGTATCCTAAAAAGGGACTCCTGCATTATCAAAATGATGACCGATGACGATTACCCCCACAATTACTCATCTCTAAAGCAAAAAAAAGAAAGCAGGAGTCATTAGTATTATCAAAGATTCAGTCCCATTCCAACTGATCGAAGAAGTAGAAGATGCCAAAGGCAGATTTCATATTTTGATCTGTCTATTAAATAATAAAACTTGTACCATTGTGAACATATATGCCCCAAACATGAGAAAATAAATCTTCTTAACAAACCAACAAAAAAAATGAAAAACCACTGAAAAGACCTACTGCTAATAGGAGACTTCAATATTGTTCCGGATGGACGTACTGACTCCACGTCTTCCACTCGCCACTTAACACCTTCCCTCAACAATTGGCTCATAGATAACGAATATTATGACGCATTCCGATGCCTTAATTCTTCCTCCTGAAAATATACTCATTATTCTTCTGTACACAAGACCTCCTCACGGATTGATCTTGTTGTAACAGATATCTTCTCTTTACCCAAAATCAAGGACATCTCCATTCTCAATAAGTCATTTTCAGACCACTCTCCAGTTTTAATAGAGGTTTGGGATCCCTGACAAATAACTCCTGTATGTGGAAGTACAACTCAATTCTCCTCAATATCCCAGAATTTAGAGTAGAACTAGAAAATATTATTAAAGACTACTTCAGAGAAAATAACACAGATGAACTAGACCCTTTCATTATCTGAAACGCCCACAAAGCGGTAGTAAGAGGAAAGCTAATTCAGATCTCCTCTAGGCACAATAAAAAAGAGAAAATATAAAAAATATACAAACTCAGATCAAAATAAGATTCCCAAAACAACCTCCTCACACCGTCCACAAACATCCATTTAGAAATTCTTAAACTTAGACAAAACCTTAAAGCCGCTATTTTGTCTGACTATGATTCAGTAATTAACACTAGGACTACTGGTATAGTCATTTTGACTACTTGCACTTCAGTAGTTCTAGTCGGGGTCACGAGTCCAGTAGTCCTAGTGTTAAATCATCAAAATTTAAGGTCTACTTGTCGTTAAATAGACCAACTAGGTTCATGATGGGGAAATTGAAAAGAGATAGAGTGAAAAATAGGGTTAATAAGATCAAAAACCCACAAGGAGAGATTAGACAACATCCAAAGGACATTGCAGATATTTTTGCCGATTTCTACAACAACCTATACAGCCCTATAAATTTGACGTAACCACCCCACAAGCAAATATTACGGAATTTTTAAAAGACCTCCACCTACCCAAAATAGACCCACGGGATTTAAACCTGCTAACATTGCCCTTCAATGTAACAGAAATATCTAATACAATCCACAATCTGAAATCACAAAAATCGCCAGGCCCCGATGGTTTTATCAATGAATACTATAAAATATTCACAGATGTGTTGTCCCCGCATTTGGAACAGATTTTTAACAAAGCCTCTCATTGGGGTTACTTCCCCAAGGAGATGCTTGAAGCAACAGTAATTATGATCCCTAAAACCCAAAGTGACACCGAAAGAGTTCAGAATTATAGACCCATATCGCTTATAAATAGTGATTTAAAGATCTACTCCAAAATACCCACAGAAAGATTGAAAGGAATGCTCCCAAAATTGATTCACAATGATCAGCTAGGGTTAATTGAGGGTAGGCAAACATCAGATGGTACAAGGAGACTCCTTAACATCATTAATAAGATAAACGTAACAAAATCCCCTTCTTTGCTTATAACACTAGATGCCGAAAAGGCATTTGACAGGGTGAATTGGGAATACCTCAAAACTGTTCTGACTCATTTCAGTTTTTGTGACAAATTAATTACGGTACATCCATTTTTGCGCTTTACTCTCACCCAAATGCGAGGATTTACATCAATAACCATTTCTCCAAACCTTTCACAATCAGTAATGGTACTAGACAGGGATGTCCCCTGTCGCCCCTTCTCTTTGCCTTGGCCATTGAAGGCTAAAATTAGAAATAACAAATTAATCTCTGGCATAAATACCTCCACTCACCAACACAAAATTAGTGTCTTCGCAGACGACTTACTACTCACCTTCTCAAACCCTGTAACCTCGACCTTAACTCTATTGGAAATACTGGAATTATTCTCTAAAATCTCATACTTCAAAATAAATAACACAAAATCAAAACTACTTCATTTCAACCTAGATGTCCAAACCAACGATCTTCTGAAGGCTGCGACAGATTTCACTTGGGAAGAGGTAGAAATCTCCTATCTAGGGGTACTATTTACCAAGAGCATCCCACCTACTATTAAAATCAATGTTGATAAAATCCTAACTAGGATCTCAAAAGACTTCCTTTCTTGGGAACACTCGGGCTTGTCATGGACAGGTAAAATTTTGGCAGCCAAAACAATCTTTTCAGAGCACTTCCATTAATTGTCCCATCATCTTATTTAAATAAATTACAATCGTTAATCAACTCTTTCATCTGGAGTGGTAAAAAAGCGAGAGTAGCCAAAGATATCCTCTACAAAAACAAATTAAAAGGTGGTTTAGGACTACCAAATATCCAAGCTTACTATTTAAGTAACCTCATAAAACAAACCTCTAGCTGGTTTAATGACTCATCAACCCCTGCCTGGTTGGAACTTGAAGTTTCATACAACGACAACCAACTCCTAAAAAATCACGTATATGATCAATTATTTAAACCCAATTCTCGTACTTCCTCACATCCCATAATCGCGGCCATTTCCTCTACATTGGTCAAACTTGCTAAACCCCATAGAGGGACAAACAGATCAGACTTGATAGGTAACTTTCCGCTACCCTTACTGGCATCCATATACAATTTTCAATTCCCAGCAAAGTGGTCCCAATTACGCAACAAAATTGTTAAAATCATTGATGACAACAATTTTATAAGTTTTGAAGAATTGAAAGGCAAATTCAACCTCCAATCCTCAGACTTCATGTCATACGTTATCCTAAAGAAACAAATCAGAAAATTTCTAAGCAGACCATCACCAAAAGCAGAAATAGCGATTTTGCTTCTTAACAATCTACGCCACAAAATCTTCTGAAGCACAAAATTTTTACATAACCACTTCAACAACGATAACAAATTTATTAAAAACTCTTACCTGTCCCGTTGGGAAAAAGAACTAAGAATTTCAATTAATGAAGATCAATGGGAAAAAGGTATTAAAAATTCATACTCCTCCAACACTCACCCTTCATGAATCTTATTACAAGCTTTAGGTAAGGTGGTACCTTACTCCTATAAGGTTATCACACGTTAATAGCAAACATTCTCCTCTGTGCTGGAGGGATTGTGGGCATCCAGGAAATCTACTGCATATATTCTGGGGCTGCCCAAAGATTAAACCTTTATGGAGACAAATCTCAGCATATATAAACACAATCCTTAATAGAGAACGGATTCTCACCCCTCAAATAGCCATACTCTCCACCGATCTAGATAATATACCCCCCTCATCTAGGTATGTTATCATACACGTTTTACTTGTAGTGAAAACTTTAACTGGAAAAAAAAAAATCTGTGCCTGGACTCTCCAACATTGTTGACAGACTTAATCTTCACAACTCTTTAGAACACAGGTTTACGGTAGTTAACAACAGTTTATCAAAATATAATCTAAAATTGGAGAAATGGAACCTTTTATTTCCTTAAACTGAATTTTGTCGAGTACCCATGTTAGGCATGGCCTCATCAGTATTTGTTATTGCTTTGTTTACGATTCTTCCTCTCCTCTAGGAGCAGCTATTCGTTAACAGCCTTATGTGATTTTCCTTTCCTTTTAGGAGCAGGTTATTGTTAAGGGTATGTGCACACGTCAGGATTTCTTGCAGAAATTTTCCTGACAAAAACCTGACATTTCTGCCAGAAATCCGCATGTTTTTTTTCGCGTTTTTCATGCGTTTTTGGTGCATTTTTTCCTCAAATGCATAGAATAGCGTGAAAAACGCAGAAAATCCGCAAAATTAATGAACATGCTGCTTGTTTTTACCACAATGCGTTCTGTTCGTGGAAAAAACGCATCATGTGCACAAAACATGCAGAATGCATTCTAAATGATAGGATGCATAATTTATGCGTTTTTAATGAGTTTTTATAGCGTTTTTATCGCGAAAAAAACCTGAACGTGTGCACATACCCTAACAGTTACATGTACAAATTAGTTCTGGACTGAAGTTCTCCAGTCTCATTTTACTATCCTATACTCCCACTTTACTATCCTATCCCCTGACCACTCCCTATCTTCCCTTCCCCACTTTCCCCTGACATATTACATGTAAATCTTCACAAAAGTTGTGTTGCCTTTGCAAAACTAATAAAAATGTTTGAAAAAGAAAAAAAAAAGGCGGCACCATGAGAATGTGTGTAGACTATAGGCAGATAAATCGTATTACACACAAGGATGGATACCCACTGCCCAGAATAGAAGAGTCATTAGCTGCTTTAAAATCTGCTAACTACTTTTCTACCTTTGATCTCACCAGTGGGTACTGGCAGGTTATCGTAGCAGACAAGGAGAAAAAGGCCTTCACGACACCGATGGGTCTCTATTACATGTCGTTTGGACTGTGCAACACCCCATCGACATTGCAGAGGATGATGGAGTGCTGTCTCGGACACAAGAATTTCAAAACTGTCTTGTTGTACCTGGATGATGTCATTGTGTTCTCCAAGACGTATGAAGATCACCTGAAATACCTGGCCTAAGTGTTTGAAGCCCTGTCTAACTTTGGCTTTAAGGTAAAACCATCAAAATGTCATCTGTTAAAATCCAAAGTGCAGTACTTAGGCCATGTGGTGAGCTCAGAAGGATTGGCTCCAGATCCTAACAAGGTCACCATGATCAAGAACTGGCCAAAACCCAGAAATCTCCATGAAGTCCGACAGTTCCTCAGCTTGATAGGCTATTACAGAAGACTTGTGAAAGACTTCACCAAAATAGCCGCACCGCTGCAAGACTTGTTAGTGGGCCAATCTAAGAAAACCAAAGGTAAAAATACCACGTTTGACTGGAATGACCGACTGGAAGAATCCTTCACTCAGTTGAAGTTGGCTCTCATGGGAGAAGAGGTACTGGCCTATCCAGAATACGATCAACCGTTTGTGCTGTACACGGATGCCAGCAACGTAGGATTAGGAGCAGTACTGTCCCAAGTACAAAGAGGCAAAGAGGGTGCTTGCATACGCCAGCAGGAAGTTGCACCCCATGGAAAGGAACCCAGAGAACTACAGTTCCTTCAAGCTGGAGTTCCTCGCCATCGTCTGGGCAGTGACAGAAAGATTCAAGCACTATTTGGCCTCTGCAAAATTCACAGTCTACACAGATAACAATCCGCTGACTTAGAGACTGGAAAGCTCGGTGCCTTGGAGCAGCGATGGATGGCTCGGTTGTCCAATTATGACTTCACTATCAAATACCGTGCAGGGCACAAGAATGCTAACGCGGATACGTTATCCAGAATGCCCAACCTACCAGATGTAGGAGAGGATTCAGAGGAACTTGAAGAGGTGAAACTGCCAGCATTCCATCGCTGTGGAGCAACTCAATACTCTCATTATGTGAGAAACCAGCAGAAAAACAAACACAAAACCGTGCTGAATCCGTTGCCCCACCATTGATGGGCGGAGACGCAGGATTGCGACCCCGCAATCCGTCTGGTGAAAGAACTGCCAACACAGGCAGATTTGCACCCTAGCCCAGATAATCCGCAACACATCAACTGTGGAAGAAAAAAGGCAAACTATTCATCTACGATGTCAAACTGTGCAGAAGAAACATCGATCCACGCACACACGTACTAGTTCGGCAGATAGTGGTCCCAAGACGAGATGCACCCATGGTTCTAGAAGCGTACCACAACGGAGCAGGACACTTTGGATGGAAGAAGTTGGAGGTCCTGTTACGTGGAAGAGTCTACTGGCTTGGCATAAGGAAAGCCATCGAAAAGTGGTGCCTTGAGTGTGGCCCGTGTAACCTGCGCAGAAAGGACCGTGACAGCCAAAGGGCTCCCCTATAGCCCATCGTCTGAAAGAAGCAACTTGAACTGGTGGCCTTACAACATGTGAAGCTAGCCCCAAGCCGGTCAGGCTATGTCTTCGCTTTGACTATCGTGGATCACTACTCCAGATTCCTGGGAGTTGTCCCTGTCAAGGATCTGACAGCAAGAACCGCAGCCAGAGCTTTCCAACTGCACTTCTGTAGACCTCATGGTTATCCTGAAAAAGTTCTTACAGATCAAGGACTAGCCTTTGAAGTGGAGGTATTTCAGGAGTTCTGCAACTTGTACGGATGCAAAAAGATTATAACCACTCCGTATCATCCCCAAACCAATGGAATGTGCGAGAAAATGAATCAAGCAGTGATTGGATATACTAAAGACATTGCCTTCACATGAAAGGAACTCGTGGCCAGAAAAGTTACCAGACTTGGTAGATTTGTACAACCCTGTCCCAGTGAATTCCACCAACTGTACTCCTGCGTACTTGATGAGAGGAAGACCCAGTCAACTACAAGTTGATCTAGACATGGGAGTCTTAACCCCAGAAAATACCGCACCAGATAAAGATTGGGAAACTGAGAGAAAAGAAAGGTACCGCCAAGTACAAGAGAGCGTAGAGAAAAGTCTATTACAAGTGAGACAAAAGCAAGAAAGAGACTATAACCAATGTGCCCCTACAATTCCCTTATCACCAGGTGAACAAGTTCTCAAAGGTAAAAGGAGATTGCACAAACTTGATGACCAGTGGGAAGCGGAACCTTACACGATCCTACCTTCAAACTATGACAACAAGAAAATCAGCCTTATCAGTAAAGAAGGAGGAGAAACTTCGACTGCGGTATCCAGAGACCATCTCAAAATATGCCGATAACTTGAGGAACAGAGAAACAGACCCAGGAACATCACTCATGGAAGCAGAGGGAAAAAAATTCACACTGTTCTTCGAGATTTTAGCCAGTCTTGGACTCAGATACATCAGGCAATAGCGAAACCTGTCTTAACTAGTGTTGAGCATTCCGATACTGAAATATCGGGTATCGACCGATATTCGCTGTATCGGAGTTCAGATACTGAGTTCCGATACTTTTAGAATATCAAATACCGGAATCGGAAGTTCCCATAATACAATGAGCCAGTTTGATTTTATTCAGCCAATGTGGATCCTAAGAAGTGTGGGCACATCCTGTTAGGCATGTTAACTAATGGCATGGATGTGATTGGCTGCTGAAATGTTGTGATGCACTATAAAAGCCGCCGCCATTTGTGTTCACTCTGCTGTGAATTTAGTTAGGGACAGGACGCTGCTGTTCTGAGGGACAGTTTGAGCTAGCGATTTGCTTTATTGTGCTTTACCCAGACTACTTTATCAACCGCTGTGTGAGAAGCTTTCTTTTGCCTTGCAGCGCTGTTCACGGCTGTCTGCGATGTCTCTGTGTGTGAGTGCAGCTCACGCTGTAGTGTGTTCTGCAGCCACCTCCGGTTGTAGTCCGCTCAGCGTGCGTCACTGCCTCATACGTTGTTTTTTTTTTGCATTAGTGCTGCTCATTTTTTCTGATTTCTCCTATTAGTGTGGTTCCATCCGGTTTTTTATCCTGTTCAGAATGTATGAACAGGTTTCAAGAGGTTATGTAACGTGAACTCAAAAATCTAAAGTACAATGATCACACAAACAATCGAGTAGACAATTTATCCCATAAACATAGACAAGCTATACAATATATCAAAAATATGACTGATGTCACCATTAAAATGAGTGACAAAGGTGGAATAGTGGTCGTCATGAACTCTATGGGTTATAAAACTGGAATATTAAATTTACTATCTAATTTGTCCACCTACAAAAAACTAATTACGGATCCAACCACTGCATTTAAAGCTGAGATGGATAGAATGATTAAAGATGGTGTAACTTTGGGAGTGCTCACGGACAAACAGGCAGAATTTTTAGAGATATCACACCCCATTATGCCCATATTACATGGTTTACCCAAAATCCACAAAAGGGAATGCTTTCCCCCTATGAGACCTATAGTTTCCAGTATTGGTTCTGCCAATGAACATATGGGACAGTGGCTCGACTCAATGTTGCAACCGCTAGTCTTTAGAATTCCGGGTCACATAAAGGACACTAAAGATGTGTTAAATATTCTTTCACGTAAAAGATGGTTATCAGATCATAGTTGGTTGAGCTGTGATGTACCTTCATTGTATACATGTATACCCCATAGTATTGCTATACAAGCTTTGCAATTTCATCTTGACCGTTACAGTTCATATTCTCAAGATCTCATTAACTATATGTTACAGGTGACTTTTTTACTTTTGACTCACAATTTTTTTTCTTTTGATCGTGAATATTATTTACAACACACTGGGATGGCAATGGGGGCCACATTCTCACCGTCATTAGCAAATTTAGTTATGGCTAAATGGGAATATGATTTTCTTTTTACACCTACCAGTCAGTTTTCTTCATTTATTCTCTGGTATGGCAGATACATCGACGATACATTAATCATATGGAAGGGCGATGTATCTGCCATAGTCTTTTGTAGGTTATATCAATAATAATGATTACAATATTAAATTTACATATGTTCATGCAAAATCCACTATTTCTTTTTTGGATTAGGAATTAACTGGCATTTCTGAAAAGTATTTAGAATTGAGAGTCCTCAGTGGTTGATACCTTTTAATGGCTAACTGAAAAGATGGTAACAAATTTCAAGCTTTCGAGACTACATAAGTCTCTTCATCAGGCAAAGAATAAAACAAATTAAGTATTTGTTTTAGTCTTTGCCTGATGAAGAGACGTATGTAGACTCGAAAGCTTGCAATTTGTTACCATCTTTTCAGTTAGCCATTAAAAGGTATCAACCACTGAGGACTCTCAATTCTAAATATTTTTCTATCTACTGGCTAACACGGTACCAAGATATATTTCTTTCCTGGCATTTCTGATAATTTTATTTCCACGAGAACCTTTTCCAAACCATTATCAGGGAACACCATTTTACATGCCAAGAGTAGCCATCCAAGGCATAGAGTAAAGTCTATCCCTGTGGGAGAATTTACACGACTCAAACGTAATTGTAATAACAATGATGATCTCCGAAATTATTTAATTAACTCGGGTAGGAAATTCCACAAAAGAGGGTATCATAATTGGATGTTAAACAGGGCATATAACATTGTTTCTAACAAGGATCAACATGATCTCATTTCCTCTCAGAATCATCACAAAGGATCAAGTCAGCATAATCAATTTTCTAACAAGCCATTTGTATGTCTTCAATACAGTCTGCAGTTTTATGACATTAAAAATGTCATTAATAGAAATATTCCCCTCTTATATGAGGATCCCACTTTAGCCAAGATCTTACAGGGTGGTCTCAATGTTGTGGCTAGAAGAGCACCAATATTGGGCAATATACTCTCTCCTAGTGTGTTCATTTCCACTAATAGAAAATCGGGAACTTGGTTAGTTTGCAAGGGAAATTATAAATGCGGTACAACAAACTGTACTACATGTAAACAGATGATTATAACCAAATCATTTGATAATGATGATAATAATACATTTAACATTCAGCAATTCATCAATTGTAATACCCGCTATGTAGTTTACAAGATAGACTGTATTTTATGTCGTAAATCATATGTAGGATGTACTATCCGTAAATTGAAAACCCGCATCACTGAGCACTTATATGACATTTCTAACATTAACAATACTCGCAATATTTCATCTTTAGTGAACCATTTCATTGAACATCATGCACGTAGTATTAGCTCATTAAGAATCGCAGGTATAGAGAAAATTATCAAACCTCCTCGCGGTGGTGATATCGGCAGGGCTCTGCTCACTAGGGAGGCATACTGGATTTTCAACCTGGGGACTAGGTTTCCGGATGGTATCAACAGGAGAAACGAAATCATGTTTCATTATTGAGCATAATTTGACATATGATTCATTTATTTGTATGTTTATTATTTATATTTTCTGTTTTTTTGTTTTACATTATGATTTGTTATTCACATAAATGTATTAATCGTATTAATGTTCTGATTGAAGAACAGGACCTTCACTCTTGTGACTGGTTTCTGTCAGTTTGATTGGCTTGGAGATCCTTTTTATTTCTATTGGATCTAGGGCAGTTAAGCTTTGAAAAAAAGACCGCAGCACGGTCGAAACGCGTGGCTTGACTCACTAGGGTTATGGTGTTGTCTGAGGAGCATTTTTGCATTTTGCAATTTGTATTTTAAATATTTTCATTAAAGATTTATTTTATTTCATCAAGATTGAGCGGGAACATCGTATTTTTTTCATTTCTCATGTCTCATCAGGATCAAGTTCCGTGCTCTACGTAGAAATGGTAAGCTGGCTTTTTTTCTGTTTTCTCATCTAAAAGGAGATTGCACAAACTTGATGACCAGTGGGAAGCGGAACCTTACACAATCCTACCTTCAAACTTTGACAACACGAAAGCCTGCCTTATCAGTAAAGAAGGAGGAGAAACTTCGACTGCAGTATCCAGAAACCATCTCAAAATATGCCCTGATAACTTGAGGAACAGAGAAACAGACCCAGGAACATCTCCACCCATGGAAGCAGAGGAAAAAAAGTCCCCAGTCTTGGACTCAGATACATCAGGCCATAGTGAAACCTGTCTTAACTAGTGTTGAGCATTCCGATACTGAAATATCGGGTATCGACCGATATTCGCTGTATCGGAGTTCAGATACTGAGTTCCGATACTTTTACAATATCGAATACCGGAATTGGAAGTTCCCATAATGCAATGTGCCAGTTTGATTTTATTCAGCCAATGAGGATCCAAAGAAGTGTGGGCACATCCTGTTAGGCATGTTAACTAGTAGCATGGCTGTGATTGGCTGCTGAAATGTTGTGATGCACTATGAAAGCCGCCGCCATTTGGGTTCACTCTGCTGTGAATTTAGTTAGGGACAGGACGCTGCTGTTCTGAGGGACAGTTTGAGCTAGCGATTTGATTTATTGTGCTTTACCCAGACTACTTTATCAACCGCTGTGTGAGAAGCTTTCTTTTGCCTTGCAGCACTGTTCACGGCGGTCTGCGATGTCTCTGTGTGTGAGTGCAGCTCACGCTGTAGTGTGTTCTGCAGCCACCTGCAGTTGTACAGAGTTCATTTTAGGACATGGTCACAAATCAAAGTCAAACATCACAAATACTCTGTCTGATATCTGATTTTGATACTTGACTCTGATACCTAAGGCTAGGGTCACATTGCGTTAGTGCAATCCGTTTAGCGCTAGCGCTAGCGGATTGCGCTAACGCAATGTTTTCTATGGGGCTGCGGTCGGGGTCGCGGTAACGTCCCCGCTCTCGCAGATCCCCGATCTGCGAGAGCGGGGAACGGACCGCGGGCGCGCCTCGGACGCTGCAAGCAGCGTCCGAGGCGCGCCAGTAATCACCGGCGCGTCGCTAGCGCGTGCCGAACATGGCACGCGCTAGTGAAGCGCGTTCCCATTGCCTTCAATGGGCGCGTTAACGGACGCGTTGCACGGCGTTAATTTCGCCATGCAACGCTGTCCGTTAAACGCGGTCCCATAACGCAATGGGAACCCAGCCTTACTCTGATACTTGACTCTGATACCTAACTCTGATACTTGACTCTGATACCTGACTCTGATACCTAACTCTTGATACTTGACTCTGATACCTTACTCTGATACGTGACTCTGATACCTAACTCTTGATACTTGACTCTGATACCTGACTCTGATACCTAACTCTTGATACTTGACTCTGATACCTTACTCTGATATGTGACTCTGATACCTAACTCTTGATACTTGACTCTGATACCTTACTCTGATACCTAACTCTTGATACTTGACTCTGATACTTGACTCTGATACCTAACTCTGATACTTGACTCTGATACCTAACTCTGATACTTGACTCTGATACCTAACTCTGATACTTGACTCTGATACCTAACTCTTGATACTTGACTCTGATACCTAACTCTGATACTTGACTCTGATACCTAACTCTGATACTTGACTCTGATATCTAACTCTGATACTTGACTCTGATACCTAACTCTGATACTTGACTCTGATAGCTAACTCTTGATACTTGACTCTGATACCTTACTCTGATACTTGACTCTGATACCTAACTCTTGATACTTGACTCTGATACCTGACTCTGATACTTGACTCTGATACTTGACTCTGCTATTCGACTCTGATACCTTACTCTGATACATGAAATTAGTAAAATTAGCTAAAATTAGCACCTGGGATCACTTGAGCTTGTGGTGCAATGGTAAGGCCGACGGCTGTAGTCTCTAGACGCAGGATCCATTTTTTTCTTACCGCCGATCCTTTTTTTTTTCCCGCCAGATCGGTTTCATTTTTCTGCCGGATCAGTTTTTGTCGGCCGGATCAGTTTTTTTTCCACCGCATCCGTTTTTTTCAGCTGGATCCTTTTTTTTCCCGCAGGATCCGCCAGAGGGAAGGCCTATAGTGGCTGGTAATGATGGATTGTGTGAAATCATCTGTGACACTCTTGACTTTTTCCTGAAGCCTTTGGTCGCTAGCTTGCCATCATATATTAGGGACAACACGTCTGCCTTACAAAGACTTGATGGTATGCACCTGACCAATGACATGGTTATGGTTACGGCAGACGTGGAGTCCCTATATACATCGATTAGACATAAAGATGGGATAGCAGCAGCCACATGGTTTCTCAGGATGAGTAACTTGGATGCACGGTTGGTGGACCTGTTAATTATTCTATTGGAATTCATACTTACCCACAATAGCTTTATTTTTGATAAAAAAAATCTTTTTACAGAAACAGGGGACTGCTATGAGGGCGTCTTGTGTGCCCTCATATGCAAACTTGTTTCTGGGTGCCTGGGAAAGGGAAATTTTTTCCAGCAATCCTGTCTTGGGCACAGAGAACATACATAATTGGATGAGATACATAGATGATGTGTGGTTTATCAGGGAAGGCCCAAGACGGGATCTGGATTTTCTTATGGACCGGCTTAATACAAATAATTTGAACATAAAGCTGACGTATAAAGTGGGGCGGGAACTGGAATTCCTGGACATCCAGATAAGAACTGCGCCTAGCGGCAACTTGACTACGGAAGTATATAGGAAGCCAACTGCAACCAATACATTGTTGCATGCTACGTCATCTCACCCTGGTTCCACTATAAGGGGTATACCTACAGGTCAATTTTTAAGGCTAAAGAGAATATGTTCGGATGATTATTCCTTTGAGGAACAGGCCAAGACTTTAAGGCAGAGATTTAGGGAAAGGGGGTATAGCAGGAAGATAATAAGAGAAAGCTATCATCGGGCCAAACATACTCCAAGAAATGATCTACTTTATAAAAACAAGAAAATCAGTGATAAAGATGGGGGTCAGGTCCGACTCATTACAACTTACAATAGCCAATGGGTGCAATTTAGAGAAATCATTAAAAAGCATTGGCCTATCCTGCTATCTGATGCCACCCTTAGGAAGTGTCTTCCATCAACCCCACTAATCACAGCCCGAAGATCAAAGAATCTCAAAGACTTGCTGGTGCATACTCACTATGAACCCTCTAAACAGAAGAGTAAAACATGGCTGGAAACAAATGGCTGTTTTCCGTGTGGACATTGTAGAGGGTGTGCAAATATAGTGAAGAGCAAGGAATTTAGTAATTCGGATGGAAAGCGTACATACAAGATACGGCACTTTATTACGTGCTCCACCAAAGGAGTGGTGTATAGCGCTTAATGCTCGTGTGGAAAACTTTATGTGGGTCTAACGACTCGGGAACTACGCATATGTGTAAGAGAACACGTCAGAGACATCGATAAAGCAATGGAATGTGAAGATCCGTCCCAGCTTAAAACTATACCACGGCATTTTTTTCGGTATAATAGCGACTCCAGTCTTTTGAAAGTGAAGGGTACTGATTTAGTCCAAATGGGTCCTAGAGGGGGAAACTTGGCCAAACTAGAATGCAAATGGATTTATAGACTGAGCACTATAGTCCCAGCAGGATAAATTAAAGCTTTGGCTTTAGTGCCTTTTTATAACCACCATATTATATTGTCTTATCTCTATCTTTATGGTAATATATTTTAGGGGTTGAGGGTATTTCTTTATTGTAATTTATTGTTATTTATGTGCTAATTTTATGTCTATGTTTAGTCTCTTTTAGAATTATTTTTGTCTGCTCTGGAATGGAAGACTGCCTATGTGAAGCTGCTAGCAACTGAATATCAGAAAAGAACATTATATGGGATTTAGACTCTAGCTATTAAAACATGTATATTAAGGGTGGGATGTTTATTTTTATTTTATATTAAATTTATGGTAAATATGTTATTTATACTCATAGAATTGGTTTTGATTGTATCTTTTTCTATTGGAATCACTATAATATAATGAGCACTTTGGATTATGCGTATTAGCATTGGATTTAAAGCACTTTTCTGAACTTTTAACTATATAATAAGCAGAATATAGTAAAATATATATATACATACATGTTAATCCAAAAAATACGACCTAAGACTCATAAGAGCCTGGTCACATTCCATACTATAATCAATACCACAAAAAAGGCTACGTAGAAAAACAACACGTTAGCTCTAGGAATGAGAAAAGTAAAAAAATCTTTATTTATAAATTTTAAAACACATAACAACAGGGAACCTCATATTGCAACAAAAAATCATCCGGACATAGGCAAAAAGTACAAATGGCAATACAGGTGCATATAATATCCCACTCCTGAAAACTCCTATGCTAACAATGGCTTAAGGGTAAACAAGACCTCCTGCATATAGCATCACATATGCCACCTGGACTAAACAAAGACCTAAGTGGAGAGCGGACTGAACAAGAGAAGACCCCTGCATGTATAGTGGAGTTCATTGGGGGCAGAGTTCCTATAATGCACAGTAAAGATAAATATGGTTATTAATATATTACCGAGTGGTGTGCCTTTGTATGGATGTACGTCCCGACGCGCGTTTCGCCAAAGTTCTTCTTCCGGGGGCATGTACTGTTGATGTGGAGGGTGATCTATTTATGTACCCGGCGGCCAATCAATGCATAGCTTGGGTAGTAACCGTAGCCAGGAAATGACGCGTGCGGATGCACGATACAGCTAGTAACAACGCTGAGGGCATATGGGAAGTCACATGACACAAGGTGCCGCGGCGCATCCACCGCTTCGTCGTACTCCACAAGGGGAACGCCCACCCTCCGGTCATAGTGACGCCAGTGTGGCACCCCTAGGGGTATTTGCCACAAAAATAGTTACTGACCGTAAATACAAATACTAAATTAGCAAGATTGCACTACCACCTCCGGCCAGAAGGGGGAGCTCCAGAGACTCCCCTTGATCCATTCTGGTCTGAGAGAAGAAATGGCAGTTGGGCTAAGGAGCTGAAAGTGAGAGGTCATACAGCTGAATTTCTAACAGCCTTATGACGGTTTCCAGGCCCAAATCACCGGCCTGAGGAGAAAAGGGATAGAGAAAAAGGACATTGTGAGAACCGGGTAGCATTAATCACTACCCAGAACAGGCGCAAAGACGGATACCGGATCCGTGGCTGTATTCATGATATATAATACAGCAACCGGAAAAACGTGAGGTGATATCAGCTTCACTAGGGCCGGACGCAGCAACAGACACAGAGTTCAGCGGTACTCCTGGAGGGGGTAAGCCGATAAAAGGACTTGGGTTGCCCGTCGAACCAGGACCCGGAGGGGACAGATTGGGCCGGCAGCCAGTTCACATACAGCAGCAGGGCCACACAGAAACTGCGCACAATAAGAGGCGAAGACCCCGGCAGGGTCAAAGTAATTCAGAGTTCCCATACAGACTCCGGTGACAGGACTGGTTGTAAATCCTTTTATGTTAAAGTAAACTGGTTAAACGTTTCAGTGCCTCAGTCTTTCATTTGGACAATAGCCATCTATCCAGGATCGGGATCGTCACCGCTGGGAGAACCTGCTGCTGATCAAGTAAGTGCCTGTTCCCTCACGATACCCCTTACACTGTGCATTGCCTGAGGCCACAGCACTGGGTCAAGCCACCCGTGACATCCCCCTCAAGAGACAGACTCCATTGGTCCGGTGCTGGGTATCCCGGTCTCTTGGGCGTCACAATTGGCGTCACGAACAGGATCTAGCCAGCCCGTATACCGGGTATTGTGTGCCGTGATTGGAGCCCAAAACTGTGAAAACTTGGATGAAAAATCTTGAAAATTGACTTTATTAAAGAAAAATCCATTCCCCATTGAAAACTATTGAAAGTGACTTTTCCCCATTGGTTATAATGGAGTAAAGATGGCCGCCATCCCCTGAGGTAATCACTTCATAACCGTTAGGCACGAGACTGTTAATTGAGCTACGCCATCACCTGAGCCCCAGTCTAACTGAAAAACTTCAGAATCCGCCGTTACAGAGCGCGGTGGGTGGGAGCAGCAGGGGGCGTGTCATTGTGGGCGGCACCAAGCTGAGCGCTCTGACATCAGAGCAAGGGGAAAATCGATCCTGCTGCACAGCGGAACGAATCTACACTATCCCGACGGAAGCGGAGGACCGGAAGGGTCCGGATTAACTAAGGGGGCACAGTATGTCGCAGCACGGAGACGCCGCAGCACCCGGCGACGCTAATGCAGCTGAAAGACAGAGTGTCGATAGAGAGTCCGGTAGCGCAGCGGTGCAAGGAGTGGCGCCCATCATGCCGGTGCTGATGCCATATACCCCAGGTGGCCCGTGGCTTCCAATGTATGAAGGTGAGCCTAATACCCTTGACGATTTCAGAGAAAAGATGCTGGCCCATTTTGACATGTTCCCCGTGGGTGAAGTTCAGCGTGTTAGTCTCCTGATGATGCAGTTAAGTGGCCATGCTAAGCGAGAAGTCACAGCATGGGCAGCTGATCTAAAAGGCACTGTTGAACGCATATTTGCTGGATTAAAAGCTACATTTGAAACCACGGCCAGCAGCAAAGCTAAAGTACGATTCTTTAATTGCAAACAAAAAGTTAATGAGGGCGTGAGAGACTTTGCCTTAAACCTGCAGGAAGCCCTTAAATCACTTACACTGGCTGAACCCATTTTTAACACCGGAGCGGATAAACTGCTAAGAGATCAATTTATTGAGGGACTCTACACCCCTTCTCACCGGGGGCATGTGAGCATGCTTGTTTTTAAGAACCCTGAATTGACATTTGCCCAATTAAAGGAGAGCGCTATACGTCTCCAGCTGGCAGAGGCACCTCGGGATCAGGATCCTGCGCAACCCATGGCAGAGGCTCCTCAACAACATGGAGTACCAGTGACATCAGCTATGTCCGGGGCCATTGCTAAGCCCCTGGGGCCCAGTACTAATGAGGCTCTTCAACAAAAGCTTGACTCTATAACTGATGTTGTTGCTTCAATGGCTAAAACCATGCAGGAGATGAGAGGACCCAAGATGGAGTTGTCAAACCGTAGAGAAGGTGTTCCATGGATGAGACCCTGGAGATACCCGACATGGAGAGGACGACCCCGCGACCGCTACCAACCGGATGGACAGCCCATTTGCCGCCGTTGCCAGCAGCCAGGCCACTTTGCACGAGATTGTGATTTAAACGGGAATCCCCTGGGCTTCGCAGGAATGAACTTTCAAGGCCCAACACCCTGGCACGACAGGTACATCGGAGGACGACCCATTATCCCTATCGTGCTTGACGGAATGCCCCTCAACGCTTTGCTGGACACAGGTTCCCAGATTTCATCTATACCGTATATCCTTTATAAGAGGTACTGGGCTGATGCAGATATTGATAAAGGGCCCTCTGATGTTGAACTAGATATATGGGCCAGTAATGGTAAGTTGGTACCGAAAATAGGATTCAGGGAGATGACCATAAAGATTGGTAAAGTAGAATTGAAAAACAGGGTATAATTGTTGTTGATGTTGACGGACGGAACTGTGAACCAACTGTATTGATAGGAATGAATGTGTTAGAGAACTGCTTTTCCGAAGTCATTTCTGTCTTACAGCAAATTGCTGAAACTGCCCAATCCTGCCAGCAGAGAGTTCTTCGGAGGGAAATAAAAGTATTGATGTTAAGGCAACAGGTAGAAGTTGCAGGTGGAGAAATCGGCAGTGTGAGGGTAAGTGATTCAACGTCTATTGTAATCCCACCAAAAACAGAAATGCTGGTATGGTGTAGAGCAGCCATTGGTACTAAGGGACGAGATTATCAAGCCTTAATAGAACCAGTGTACACCGACAGCAGGCCCACTATACTCACAGCACGAGGGATAGTCGAGGTACACCGGGGACGAGTGCCAGTACGACTTTTGAACTGTGGAGAGGAAGAGGTCACTTTGCCAAGGTATGCTACAATGCCAAAGCTATATACTGTTGACAACAATGCCATCACAACCATTGAGCCCTTAGAACCAACCTGTCAGGTGGAAGGCAATGGCTCAGATGGAGAAATGGAGGATTGGTGCCAACAGCTACACGTGGGCATAAATTCAACACCTACCCATCAAAAATGAGGGGTGTATAGGCTAGTGACGGAATATGAACAAGTCTTCAGTAAACACCCATTGGACTTCGGACGGATAGAAGGGGTAGAACACACAATCCCCACAGGTGACCATCCCCCAATAAAAGAAAGATATAGACCCATACCGCCCGCTCACTATCAATGTGCAAAAGATATGCTGAGGGAAATGAAACAGGCCGGGGTAATAAGAGACAGCTGTAGCCCCTGGGCGGCCCCTCTAGTGATTGTCAAAAAAAAGGACGGAACCATGAGAATGTGCGTAGACTACCGGAAGATTAATAACATCACCCATAAAGACGCCTACCCCTTGCCTAGGATAGAAGAGTCCTTAACTGCTTTGAAATCTGCTAATTATTTTTCCACCTTAGACTTAACAAGCGGGTATTGGCAAGTCCCTGTGGCTGAGAGAGATAAGGAAAAGACGGCATTCACCACACCAATGGGTCTATGTGAATTTAATCGCATGCCGTTCGGACTCTGCAACGCATCCGGTACCTTCCAGCGGCTGATGGAATGCTGCCTCGGACACAAGAACTTCGAGACCGTCCTCCTGTACCTAGATGATGTGATCGTCTACTCAAAGACTTACGAACAACACTTAATAGACCTGGCAGAAGTGTTCGAAGCCTTATCCAGGTATGGCATGAAAGTCAAGCCATCCAAATGTCACCTTCTCAAGCCAAAGGTACAGTACCTGGGACACATCGTGAGTTCGGAGGGAGTAGCACCAGATCCCGAGAAAATAAGCGCCATAAGGGATTGGCCAAGACCTACCAGCGCAAAAGAAGTGAGACAATTCCTGGGATTGGTGGGTTACTATCGCAGATTTATAAAAGGATTTACCAAGTTGGCAGCACCCTTGCAAGACACCTTGGTAGGGCAGACGAAGAAACCTTCAAACCGAAACCCTCCTTTTCAGTGGAACGATGAAAGGGAAGACTCCTTTGAACAACTAAAGAAGGCACTAACCGGAGAAGAGGTTCTGGCATACCCAGATTACCATCAACCTTTCATCCTCTACACCGATGCCAGTAATGTGGGACTAGGAGCGGTGCTGTCACAAAAGCAAGAAGGTCGGGAGAAAGTCATCGCCTTTGCAAGTAGAAAGCTCCGGCCTACTGAAAGAAATTCAGAAAATTACAGCTCCTTCAAATTGGAACTACTGGCAGTAGTTTGGGCTGTGACTGAACGTTTCAAACACTATCTGGCCGCTGCAGAATTTATTGTCTATACTGACAACAATCCGTTGACCCACCTGGACACAGCCAAATTAGGTGCGTTAGAACAGCGATGGATAGCCCGGTTATCTAATTACAACTTCATAATCAAGTATCGAGCAGGTCGCAAGAATGGAAATGCCGATGCCCTATCCCGGATGCCACACTTGAGAGATGTAGAAGAAGAAACGGGGGAGCTTGAAGAAATTGAACTACCAGCCTTCCATCATCCCAAGGCGAAACATCATCAGTCAAGTACCTATCAGAAACAACAAGAGGTGAATTTTAATCCGTTAGCACACCATAGATGGGCTGACACCCAAGACAGCAATCTGGCTGTGAAGTTGGTGAAGGAACTGTTAACTGAGCAAAGTGCATATCCCGATGAGGATGCCCCAGAAGAGACGCATCAACTCTGGAAAGAGAGAGGCAAAATGTTCCTGTATCAAGGGAAGCTCTGTAGAAGGTACACCAATCCGAAAACACATGAATTGGTTTGGCAGATTATCGTGCCTAAACAAGATGTGAAGATGGTCCTCGAAGCTTACCATAATGGTGCTGGTCACTTCGGTTGGAAAAAGTTAGAAGTACTTCTAAGAGAAAGATTTTATTGGGTCGGGATGAGAAAATCAATCGAACAGTGGTGCAGAAATTGTGGCCCGTGCAACCTCAGAAGAAACGATCAAAAGAACCAAAGAGCACCACTGCAGCCCATAATCACCAAACAACCACTTGAACTTGTAGCCATAGACCACGTGAAGTTAATACCAAGCCGGTCCGGCTATGTCTATGCCTTGACCATCGTGGACCATTATTCACGCTTCTTGGTAGTAGTACCCGTAAAAGATCTGACAGCAAAAACAGCAGCCAAAGCGTTCCAAACGTACTTTTGTAGACCCCATGGATATCCGGAACAGGTTCTCACCGACCAAGGTACAGCCTTTGAATCAGAGATCTTCAGAGAATTCTGTAATATGTATGGTTGCAAAAAGATCAGGACGACGGCCTATCATCCACAAACAAACGGCTTATGCGAGAAGATGAACCATATTGTAATAGACCTACTAAAGACTTTACCTGAGACAGAAAGGAATCAATGGCCAGAGAAATTGCCTGACTTGGTGGATCTGTATAATCATGTCCCGGTGAGCTCCACCAACTGCACCCAGCTTATCTTATGCGTGCAAGACCCGGCCAATTACCAATCGATCTAGAAATGGGAATTCTGAAACCAGACGCAGAAGTTCAAGACTCCAATTGGGATATCATACGGCAAAAGCAGTATCGCCAAGTGCAAGAGAGTGTGGAAAGAAGCCTTCAGCAAACTAGAGAAAGACAAGAGCGAACTTTCAACCAGAATGCTCTAGCGACCCCATTAAGACCGGGTGATCAAGTGCTCAAGAGAAACCGTCGAACCAATAAACTAGACAATCAGTGGGAAGCCGTACCCTACACAGTATTACCAACAAGAATGGATAATCCTAAAATGTGTCTCATTAGCAAAAACGGAGGCTTAACATCTGTATTAGTGTCAAGAGACAATC
This sequence comes from Ranitomeya imitator, assembly GCF_032444005.1. Taxonomy (NCBI): domain Eukaryota; kingdom Metazoa; phylum Chordata; class Amphibia; order Anura; family Dendrobatidae; genus Ranitomeya; species Ranitomeya imitator. The sequence goes on from NC_091287.1 coordinate 558,196,185, forward strand.
TTAAATTGTGTCCGGAAGCATTGAAAGAGCCAGAAGTTGTCCAGCCAGAATCAGAAGTTATTCAACCCATACAGGTTCAACCAGTAAAGGAAAAAGAAGAGGAAATGTATCACACCTGTATAGGAGACTTTCCCAAAACCCTACTAACATACCATGGTGCAGTAGTGGTTCCCATGGTGGCCTTTTACCCAACACCGAACCCAATACCAGAAGTCCCAAGACAGGAAGAGGCTGACCCAGTACTACAGGAGGTTCCAGGCCAGGAAGAACAGATTCCTGATCAGAGTAATCCCATTCACGGTGGACTTGCCAACTCCATAGTTATGGAATTATCTTTAGCAGAGCGGGCAGATACTACATCCGCAGTAGACAGTAGTACTCCACATGAAGAGATACCGCTATTACGTAGATCACAGCGTAGTACCCAGGGTCAATTACCGGCCAGGTATGCAGATTACCAACTATAAATCTCATAATGTGAATTGTATATATGTTATGCCGTATATAGTTAAACAGAAAATGTAGTATAGTCATTGTTATCAGTCTGCAACGTTTAAGCCCAGTACCTACAGAGACTTGTCTGTATGAACTTCTTGCATATTCTTGAACTTGTTATCAGCCCGGAGGCACTAAATCAAAGCTCCGGAAAGACTGCTTTTTGAACTTTGCTTTTTGCTCTTTTTGAACTTTCTTTAGACTTTATATTGACAACTTCGTTGGAAAAATGGAACTAAATTCCTGGACACAAAGTGCAGTGCCTTTCCTAGTACCTTCAAGGATAGGACTGTATTAATGGACGCTATTTGAAGTGACTTTTTACAGAACTCTATTTTTGTTTCCTTGAGTGGTTTTTGTAACTTTTCATTTTTAAGACTCTGTACATATTAATTGTTATTTCAAAATGTTATCGTCCCACAGTCCCGGAGTACTGTTCTTAACTAAGGGGGAATGTGGCACCCCTAGGGGTATTTGCCACAAAAATAGTTACTGACCGTAAATACAAATACTAAATTAGCAAGACTGCACTACCACCTCCGGCCAGAAGGGGGAGCTCCAGAGACTCCCCTTGATCCATTCTGGTCTGAGAGAAGAAATGGCAGTTGGGCTAAGGAGCTGATAGTGAGAGGTCATACAGCTGAATTTCTAACAGCCTTATGACGGTTTCCAGGCCCAAATCACCGGCCTGAGGAGAAAAGGGACAGAGAAAAAGGACATTGTGAGAACCGGGTAGCATTAATCACTACCCAGAACAGGTGCAAAGACGGATACCGGATCCGTGGCTGTATTCATAATAATAATAATAATAATAATCTTTATTTTTTTTATATAGCGCTAACATATTCCGCAGCGCTTTACAGTTTTGCACACATTATCATCACTGTCCCCAATGGGGCTCACAATCTAGAATCCCTATCAGTATGTCTTTGGAATGTGGGAGGAAACCGGAGTGCCCGGAGGAAACCCACGCAAACACGGAGAGAACATACAAACTCTTTGCAGATGTTGTCCTGGGTGGGATTAGAACCCAGGACTCCAGCGCTGCAAGGCTGCTGTGCTAACCACTGCGCCACCGTGCTGCCCCTAATTCATGATATATAATACAGCAACCGGAAAAACGTGAGGTGATATCAGCTTCACTAGGGCCGGACGCAGCAACAGACACAGAGTTCAGCGGTACTCCTGGAGGGGGTAAGCCGATAAAAGGACTCGGGTTGCCCGTCGAACCAGGACCCGGAGGGGACAGATTGGGCCGGCAGCCAGTTCACATACAGCAGCAGGGCCACACAGAAATTGCGCACAATAAGAGGCGAAGACCCCGGCAGGGTCAAAGTAACTCAGAGTTCCCATACAGACTCCGGTGACAGGACTGGTTGTAAATCCTTTTATGTTAAAGTAAACTGGTTAAACGTTTCAGTGCCTCAGTCTTTCATTTGGACAATAGCCATCTATCCAGGATCGGGATCGTCACCGCTGGGAGAACCTGCTGCTGATCAAGTAAGTGCCTGTTCCCTCACGATACCCCTTACACTGTGCATTGCCTGAGGCCACAGCACCGGGTCAAGCCACCCGTGACATCCCCCTCAAGAGACAGACTCCATTGGTCCTGTGCTGGGTATCCCGGTCTCTTGGGCGTCACAACAGCGTTCCGAAAGGCAGACCGCCCCCCGGAAGTCCGACGTCACCATAGAGACCAGAGAAGGACGCTCCGGAGTGATCAAAGCAGAGCATGCGCACCACCCGGTCCGGACAAACAAAGTCTGAAGGAAGGCATACGTAAGTGAACGCATTCGTGTGCCAGCCCTACTGCAGGCTGTCCTAAAGTGCATAATTGTGACTACTACCTTCTGTTCAATATCAATTATACATAAAACATATATCTACAAAATGTGAGAGGAATGATAGGTGTGACTACATATGAAGTGTTGCAGAGGTAACTAGCCATATTATATGTAGTGAGTTGATACCTCCTAATAAGGAATGTGCAGGGCTATCACCCCGTTAGTATGAACAGCGCTAAACTCACCCGATAGGGGCTAAATACCATTAATGATAACATTAGTGCAAAAAACTAATATAACATAGTGCAAATAGATTAAAATACAATTTAAGTACAATTTAAATACACCGCCAAACAGACTCGTGTATGGATATTCCCCCCCATATAAAAATGCCACATTTTTAAGTGCCATAACACATCACATTCCATACATTTAGAGACCACAAGATAATAAGTAGTATACAATATATATGTACAATAATTATGATTAAAGTTTCATATTCATCCGATCCCTCTTGTTCATTTCAAAGGCATTTCCTTCTTGTGGCTGTAAGGGTGTAATGATATGAATTGATGATAGACACCACCGTCGGGCAGATTTAGACCACGTTTTAAAGGGATTCTAAAAAATAAAAATGCTGTGAATAACAGGCATAAACAGATTTTTTTATACAGATTTAGTATAAGAGACCAGACTTCCAACTACCCCAACACGCCCCTTGAAGAAGTGTGGACGAAACGTGCGTCGGGGTATGAGGGACCGGGACTCTTCACTAAACCATGTAAGCATAGCGTTGTGTTTGTGTGCACTATTGTTTTCTTGGTTCTATCAAGGTCAGGACATGTAGCAAGCCCTAATATATATCTTCATATAGACATATTAGAAGGCGGTATTTAAGCTGCAATAGTCCGGGACCTGATACATATTGGGCATTAGTTCTACTACCTTCTGCTGATTGGCAGCTTGCACAGAGTAGTTTGATATTTGGTATATGTATAGCCCATTTGGATAACATAGTTACAATGCTTAGATCATATCCTGTATGTGAATAGTAACCCTTTGGTCCCTCACAATCTGAGATAGTTTGTTTTTTTGTATTTTTGTAAATGGTTTTAAATATTGGATTAATAAAAGAATTATTTTGTATATTATGAGTAATTTGTGCTTTTTCGGTCTCATTGCTGTTTGTGGCTCTTGATGACACTGATGGAATTCAATAGTATAGTCAGCACATATTGACTTTGGATCATAAAATTGATTAAATACTGTACGGTTGTAGTCCGCTCAGCGTGCGTCACTGCCTCATACATTGTCCTTTTTTGCATTAGTGCTGCTCATTTCTCCTGATTTCTCCTATTAGCGTGGTTCCATCCGTATCCAGCTAGATTGCTTGCAAAAAACTATATAGGAGTAGATAGAGGAGCCTTTCTGCAGCCTTGTGCCCTGCAGCCCCAGCCAGATTAGTATTAGCCTATTTTTTGGAGCCTCATCTATTGCGTTGTAGGTTACCTTCCTGCATTGTAATAGCTAGAAAAAGTTTGTGATACTATCGGTTTTACATCTTTAAGTACATCCAGTGTCTTTTTGTGGAAAAAAAAAATGAAAATAAAGTTCACCAAACACTTTACAGTTGTGTAGGCGACATTAGCACATATTAAAGTCTAGTCCACACTTTATAAAATTAGTGTTTCTTATACCTGTTAGCAGCTGTTCAGGAATAAGCACACTAAGCTCTTAGTACTTTTCTGCCTATCTTTATGTCTACCAAGATGAAGAAGGCAGGGAGTAAGGCACGTGGTCGTGGAGTTTCTGCAGGGAGAGGACGTGGGGATTCTGTGCCTGCTGCGGACACCAGTGACTCAGCATCCCCCAGTTTTACCAGGGAACAGTCCTTTTTGCGCACCTTTGTAGGAGCTCGCCATACCCCACTGCTGTGGGAGGACCAAATTGAAGCCGTTGTCGGATGGATGGCAGCTAACGTATCGACTTCAATTAGTTCCAGATCCTCTCAGGTCCAGAGCACTGAAGAGCACTCATCTGTCTCTTCACCACCTGCCAAGTTGTCCAGGCAGTCAAGAGAGCCCTGGACAGGAGCCATCTCTATTTCTGTTCTCTGAATCTCTTGGCTTGGAAAGAGGGGGCCAGCCAAGCAGCATTCTAAAATTTGAAGAAGAGGTACTATGCAATGATGCACAACCATTTTGTCTCTCTGAATCTGAAGAGGCGGGTGGGCCAGTGCCTATGGTCAGCAAACCTCAGTACGCATCTGATGATGAGACTCAGGTGCCACTTTCTGGTGCGTACTGTGCTGTCAAGAATACCCAGGAGAAGCAGTTGTTTGAAGAGGGTAGTGTAGATGATGAGGTCCTTGACCCATCATGGAGTGAGGTACAGAAAGGTGATGGGAGCAGCTCTGAGGAAGAGATTCCCCTAATGGCCCAAAAAGGAGGGAGAGGGAGGGGGCAGACTTGGTTGCCTGTAGTCTCCACTTTGGCACCCATTAGGAGCATGCATCTTCGAAAACCAAAAACGGGCGCTCCCAAGACTTGCAGTGCCTGGTCCTTTTTTGATACAGTTGCAGATGACATTTGCTTTGTCAAGTAGCTGTGTAATCAGAAAGTGAAAAGAGGGGAAAGTGTCAGCAACCTTAATACCATAAATATGTGGAAACATGTGCGGACCAAGCACATGATGGAGTTACAAAGACACACTGAAGACCTAGGCCAACCTACAGCGCCACCTACCACCTCTTCAGCTCGTGTTGTAGCCTTTTCCTCCAGCTCACACACAGCTGGTTCGGCTTCCTCACAGAATCGCCATGGGAGAACCTCAGGCACTGTTGTAGAGAGACACAGTGTCATTACACCCACAGCACCACGTTCCCACAGGCTTGGGGGAAAAGCGCCCATACTCAGCAAACCACCCCCGAGCATATGCTCTGAATGCTGGCATTGCAAAACTACTGTCCCTCGAAATGCTATCATTCAGGCTGGTGGAGACTAACACCTTCCGTAACTTCATGGCATTGGCAGTCCCACAATACAACGTGCCCTGCTGCTTTTATTTCAGCAGGCAAGCTGTCCCTGCCCTGAAAAAGCATGTGGAGGGAAACATTAAACATGCGCAACTAATCGCCGTCAGTAGCTAGGTCCACCTGAACACTGATGCGTGGACCAGTAAGCATGGACAGGGACGATACCTTTCCCTCACTGCCCACTGGGTAAATGTTGTAGAGCCGGGTACAGATCTTGAGAGTGGCGCTGTACATGTTCTGCTAACTCCAAGGATTGCAGGAATCCAGTTTGTACACATTGACTCCTGCTCATACTCTAGTTCCTCTGAATCAGCGCTGCAGGAGCCGTCACGGTCTATCTCCACATGGACTCGTGAACGCTTACCTGTTACGACCGATATGAGCACAGCCGTGGCCAAACGTCAACAGGCCGTATTGAAATTAATTTCTTTAGGGAATCGAAGCCACACAGTGCAGGAGCTCAGGAATGCCATCAAGCAGGAGAGCGACGTGTGGTTTGTGCCAGCGAATGTCAAGCCAGGCATGGTAGTGTGTGACAATGGCCGAAATCTGGTGGCAGCTCTGGGCCTAGGCAACCTCACTCACATCCCATGTCAGGCACATTTGCTCAACTTGGTCGTGCAGAGTTTTTTGAGGTACTATCCGGATCTTGATGCACTGCTGCACAAGCTCCACATAGAGTGCGCTCACTTGCGGTGTTCCAGCATGGCAAGATCGCGCATGGCAGCTCTGCAGCGAGCGCCGATTCCGCCTTCTGGAACATTGCATCTTATGTGACCTACCCACCAGGTGGAATTCAACGTTACATATGTTGGAGAGGTTGTGTGAGCAGCAGGCCGCAGTAATGGAGTACCAGCTGCATCAGGCACAAACAAGCTGCATCAGGCGCAAACAAGTGGCACTGCGCGCCGTTCACACTTCACCACCACTGAGTGGGCCTCTATGAAAGACATCTGCCACGTTTTGCGTGTGTAAGGATTCCGGACTTCCCTTGTTCCTGTTCGCCCTGATCCAAGATGGAGTCTTGGATCTCACCCTGTCATGGAACTTCCTGTCTGTCTTGATTATTTAAGTCCGAGTCATGTGGTGTCCTGTGCTTCAGTATTTTGTGCTGCTGGCTCCTGAGCTTCTGCCTGTGTTCTAGGGAACTGACTGCTTCAGCTGCCTCGCCCCTTTGAGCTTCATCTCACCTCTGGAATTGTTGTGACTGGCAGCACACCTTTGGAAGGATTTCCTTTGTTTGCTAAGCTTTTCCCAGTGTTGTGCCTCTTTGCACAACCACACCAGGTGAGCAAGTTTCCAGTGTTGCTTTTCTCACCAAGAGAGTGTTGTACTCATCTACTACGCTTAGATAGCGTTCTCCCTTTTTTTCCCTTCATCCTCTTTCACCAGGACTTCATGCTCAATGCACCACCTGCTTAATATTGAACTTCCACAAACAAGTGCTGTGTGCACGTGGGATCAAGTTTTGCTGGACTTCCTCGTTAAGTACTGTGTGCATTTCCACTAATCACCTACTGGACTTCCTAGTCAAGTGTCTTGTTTGCCCCCTCGTGACATCCTTGCTGGACTGGTTCATATTAGCGGTCGCATCCCGCTATTCACTGTGCTGTGATTACCATATTGTGCTGAGCACCTCGTTACAATTGCAGGAATATCTGTGTTAGTTTTGTTTGCATTTCTGTTTTGTTTAAATACATCTTTTACTGCAGCTTTGCTCTGACTGGTTTTATCCCACGCTATCAGATTCCTTAGTACCTATATATTGTTACAGCGTGCCTTCGATGATTCCACACGGATGGTGAGTGCAGATGATGCACTAGTCAGCATGACTATCCCCCTTAACTGCCTGCTTGAAAAAACACTGCAAGCACTAAGGGAGGAGGTTTGGGAAGAGGTGGAGGAGTCACAAATGCCATCTGCTTCAGGAGCACATGGTTGATTTCATGCTGCAGTGCCTGAGAAACGACTGCCGCATCGCCCACATTCTCAACATGGCTTATTATTGGGTGTCCACCTTCCCAGATCCTCGCTACCGGGATAACTTACAGAGCCTCATAACACCGTTGAACCGGGAGCGTAAAATGCAGGAGTACCAAGAATCACTGGTGCATTCCATCATGATCTCCATTTCACCCGAGAGCAGTGCTGCTAGTGCTGTACAAAGCAGCTCAGTGCGTCGAGGCAGTGGAGGAAGCTCTGCACAAGGAGGGAGCAGAAGCAGCACCTCAGCACAAGGCAGGACCAGTATGACCCTAATGTGGCAAAGTTTTGTGTCCCTGCCCGAAATGTCTAAATCAGAGGGCTCCAGTCAGCAGGAGACGTTGCCTTCAGATGGTGACAGACTACATGTCTTGCACTCTCAGTGTACTCCCAGACGGCTCTTCCCCCTTCAAGTTTTGGGTCTCTAAGCTGGATACATGGCCAGAGCTTAGCCAGTATGCATTGGAGGTGCTGGCTTGCCCTGCTGCTAGTGTATTATCAGAACGCGTCTTTAGTGCCGCAGGTGTCGCATACGACTATCCTTCAATAACGTTGACCGGCTTACTTTTCTGAAAATGAACAAGGCCTGGATCTCGCAGGAATTTGCCAGTCCTCTTCCAGATTAAATAATTGGTTGGTAAGAGTATCCAGGTCTCCTGTTGTGTTCATGTTTCTACCACCTGAACTGTAATCCCTGGGCCCCAACACCGCCAGTTGCTGCTCAGAAGTGCCGTATGCACAGTCAACACATGCTCCAGTGTTATTGGGGTTCAGTAACGTCAGCAGATCCCCTGCTGTGTGTCCAGCAATTTCTCCAGCTCTGTCCACATTCACAGTACTGATTTTAAACTTGCTCCAATTAGGACTCTGGCTCCACTGTTTTTAGTATTTACCCTGGGTTCCAGGACCGCCAGCTGTTTCCCAGCAGTGTCTTTGGCACGGGTACTCCCTCCTGCCTGGTTCCAGCACGCCAGCTTTTTCTGTGTAGCTTTCTGGCACAGGTACCTCCTGCTTAGTAACCGGGTTCCAGTACCATCAGCTGGTTCTCGGTAGTTCCATTGGCTCTTGTACCTTCTGCTACCAATCTGGGTTCCAGTACCGTCAGCTGGTTCTTGGCAGTTCCTCAGCCTTCTTGTACCTTATTAATGTATAATTATGAGGGGACAGTACAAAGACCTTTCTGATGATCTTTTTAATCATAGACCTGAGACAGGGACAAGGGGGCATCCTCTACGTCTGGAGGAAAGAAGGTTTAAGCATAATAACAGACGTGGGTTCTTTACTGTAAAAGCAGTGAGACTATGGAACTTTCTGCTATATGATGTTGTAATGAGTGATTCATTACTTAAATTTAAGAGGGGATTGGATACCTTTCTTGAAAAGTATAATGTTGCAGGGTATATATACTAGATTCCTTGATAGGGCGTTGATCCAGGGAACTAGTCTGATTGCCGTATGTGGAGTCGGGAAGGAATGTTTTCCCCCAAAGCGGAGCTTACTCTTTGCCACATGGGTTTTTTTTTGCCTTCCTCTGGATCAACATGTTAGGGCACGTTAGGTTAGGCTATGGGTTGAACTAGATGGACGTAAAGTCTTCCTTCAACCTTAATAACTATGTTACCTTCTGTTACATTTCCAAGTTCAAGCTTTTTTAAATGGTTTTTGGTAATCACTTTCGATCTCCTTGACGACGGCCCTGAAGACCACCCTGAAGAAGACGACAGCCCTGAAGACGACAGCCCTGAAGACCACCCCGAAGAAGACGACGACCCCGAAGACGACGACCCTTAAGACCACCCCGAAGACGATCACCCCGAAGAAGACCACCCCGAAGACGACGACCCTGAAGAAGTTGATGAAAAAGATGATGCTGCTGAGGATGATGAAGGAGAAAGTGTGGGAGAAGTAAAAAAGAAGGTGAAGAGCATGGAAGAAGTGAAACATAAATATCTGACAAAATATAAAAAAGCTTAACATAGTCAATATCTTTGTAACTCCGAACGTCTTTAAAAAAAAATTAATTCCTGCTATTCCATTTGATTGGGCTAAACCTCTATGCCTTTAATGTCTCTTCCACCTCCCCCAATACATTCTACATTATTCTAAGTTGTTTTCCTATATGTAGAATTAACCTACAAGGAAAGAAAGGGTTTATTTTCATTCCGATATTTGTGTCCCATTGACTTGTATTGGTTTCTGGTATCGGAATCGGCGATATCCGATATTTTTTGGGTATCTGTCCGATCCAATCCGATCCGATATTTCCCGATATCGGAAGGTATCGCTCATCGCTAGTCTTAACTTTTCCCCAGCCGGAAATACAAGAAGTGACTCTGAACCATCCAGAACTCGAAGAGACTCCGTACCATCAGGCTCAAGCAGCCAATATCACCCTAGCAGTGGAACCAGAAAATCCACCCTCTGCTATTGGTGAAACTGTCAGACCTATGGTGAATCTGAGACCACACAGACAATTACCTAGTATTCCTACACATAGTACATACACTGGAGGGTACACTACCACAAAAATAGCAGACCAGGAATTACGCAGGTCTACTCGTAGTACCAAAGGTCAAATCCCAGCCAGGTACAAGGACTAAAAATGTCATGTTATTTGTTGAATTGTTTGCTTATCTTAGTTACAAGTTTAAAATGGACATTGCGGAAATGAACAATGTTTACCCAAAAACTTTCATTGTAAATAGTTTGGTACCCTCATGGTGCACACTTGTTCTGCCCACTTGCGGCATGGGTAGAACCTTGTTTGTTTCATCTGACCAAAGACAATACCGGATGTGCTTTTATAGACTTCTTTTTGCAACATTCAAGTGTCCTTACCTCCCATAAAGGGAAGATAAAGTTTATTATTGTTCAAATGTTTGGCAAATTGTTTGCATTATTTAACATGTATTTTGTTATTCTTCTTTTCCCAGTCCGGGAGTACTGGATTTAACGAGGGGGGGGAGGAATGAGGCTCCTCAGGAGTTCGGGTACCACAGTAGTGCTGCTTTCCTCTCGGGAAGGGTAGTGCTATGTTCTGAGACAAGTGGGATTCCCTTACACACACACGCCTTCCAATTCCAGGCCAGGAGGGGAAGCTCAAATCCCTGTTTTAGGGCAGCTTTCCCCAATAAAGATCCTGGTTAGGCGGAGGAGAGAGCTCAGTCTGGAGTAGGAGTCTGTGTGCGCGGACAGACAGGAGTGGCACACAGAGGGCAGTGAGAGCTCCAAGAGGCCACGAGCAGGCCTCTGAAGTGCTACAGCGCAAGAATTCGGGAACCAGCCCGAGACTCATGTGGACTCTACGACACGGAGCAGAACCGGAGGGCATTGAATTACCAAAACTTTTCCCACAATTACCTGTGGCACAACAGCACTTAGGAGCACGGAGTCACCAAGAACGGACCCCAGAACCTACGGCCTAAACTGCCTGCCTTACAGGCACCTATCCTAGGACAGCAGAGCGATTAAAGACCTTGTTGAGACACTTAGTGGCAGCAGGGACTTGGAGACAGAAAGCGGGAACTTACTTGTCTCTGGACTGCCCAGACTTCTCTCCCTGCCCTGTGATCTGGTGCCCTGGACGGTGGCTACTGAAACCAACAGTAAACAAGGTAAAGAGACTGCAATCCTGTGTCTTCTTTCTTCTCTGCACCTCTCACCATTTCACCATCTACACACCGGGAGCCCTGGGGAAATACTTCACCTGTGAGAAGTAATACCATCTAGCTGCCATAACATCACCCCAATGGACCCCTTTAAAGCAGCGTCGGTCCCCACTGACCAAATAACACAGGTGGCGTCACGAACATAAACTTTATCCCTTTAAAGACCTTCCCCTTTTACATGGGCGCCCAGGGCGACAGACCGCATCACAAGCACAGTGACATCCCCCTGTGAACCACAGGACCCGGTACCGAGTACCCCTAGCCCGTGGGGTGACTCAATTCCTCTGTGCCTTATAATTTTTGGGTATCCAAGCTGAACATGTGCATGAACTGGCTCTCTACGCCTTGGAGGTCCTGGCCTGCCACTAGCATTTTGTCAGAGTGGGTTTTTAGTGCCGCTGGTGGAATTATAACTGATAAGCGCATCCGCCTGTCAACTGAAAATGCTAACAGGCTGACTCTTATAAAAATGAACAAGGGATGTATTGGGCCAGACTTCTCTACACCACCGAATGATAACAGCAAAACATAACCTCAAATCCAGTGGGGGCTTCTTTGGCAGGTATATTCCCATGCACCTCTTCACAACCAATAATATGCCAGGGGGAAATGTTTGTCAGCCCATTAAAAGTATAGGAGACCAGCTCCTTTAAATTGGGAAAATAATTTATAGGAGGCCCTCCTCCACGTCTCTTTAGACACCACCACTAGATCACCAGGGTGAACGTGTTCCGTAATGCAACAGCCATGTTGTTTTCAAAAGGATGTCAGCAGAGTTCACCTATCGTTTCTTGTGGCCCACCCCTCCGGTGAGGAGTCTAAATAAATATCAATTTTAAAATAATGCTAGGGTTGTACAGGAAGAGCAAATAGATAGTCGAGATATGGCACCGCACCCTGCCTACACTAATTTTTTTTTATTACCAGCATTAAATACAAATTGGTAAATGCAGATGAAGGTGATAGAAAACCTCCCAGCATTCCTCTGCACACATCTCAGTATTTAGATCGCTATTAGCATGATCTTTTTCCCTTTAGCATTTCTCTGTATTCAGATCACAGACACCACAACATGATTCAGGCGCAGGGCAATAAGTATTGCCTACGATTGTAGAGTTCTGGATGACATTCTGACAGTGTGAAACATTAATTAGGCGTTAAACTTTATTTGTCTAGAACACAGTTGGTGGACACTTAGTAATTCCCTCCCCCCCCCCCCCCATTTACTGGAATATGCAGGTCTTAATATCTATTTATAGGAATAGATATTAAAACTACAAAGCAACAAAGATTATCTTTTACACAGAGATAGATTATTTAGGAAATTTAAACAAGTTATTCAACATTTAGCCTCCCTTGACATAACAGTAGAACCATAATCGTGCTTTATCAGAATAATAGAGCAAAGGGAAAACGGAAATTCTTGATGCAAAAACGCAACTGCCCCACAACAAAGGTGAACTGTAGTACAATGCTGGGAACAGGATAAATTGTCCAATGTCTGATGCCACACTCCTTCAAACATCAACAGCATTAAACAAAAAAAAGAGAGTCTTGCTCAAGCTGATGCTGTACGTCTGGTTACTGCTGACGTTCCAGGTCCAGCTATTGTAGCCAGCATTATTCAGCGGCGAGCAGACGCTCCACGGACTAAGTCCAGATTTTTGTCTACTGAGAATGCCTGTGGGACGACCTCTCATTGGAGGTCACATGCTCAGGTCCTATAGCGGCTCTGATTGGACCACCAGGAAGGTCCCGGAAGGCTGGGCCATGTGCTAGTATAGACCTGATTATGTATATGTGTGCTGAGACATTGATACAGGTGAATGCTCCTATATGATCCCCATCCCCTTGGTTGTTGTTTGGGTATTAGGGTGCGTAGCGCAAGCAGTCAGCTCCTAATAGTGGCTTCTCAGCTGCATTCACACTACTGGTCAGTGTAGGATGGGAATTCACGCTGGGTCTCAGTATCTGACTCAGGGAGTCCTCAGGTGCAGGCTCAAAAGCCAGCGAGGGTTAGAGTCAGACCAACCACCAGCGTAGTTGGGATGAATTGCAGGGATCCCACTAGTATTCATTGGCTGCACCATGTGACTGCTAACAGGGCACAGCGTTTCCTTTCTTCTCTGTGACTCTGTGATGCAACAGAGTTCGCGTCATTTCACACTGGGTGACGGAACCCGTGTGTATTCAGGTGTAGTACCGCCATTACCTAGCAGCAGGTTCCATCTCTGCACAGTGGACTCAGGGCTGTGAACGCACCTTATTGCGGTCTTTATATTTATTTGCTGCGTTCTGCCAGCCCCAACAGAGGAATTGCAAGAGGCACTCCGACCCACGGAAACGCTTTGTGACGTAGAGAATAGAGAAGGGACAGATAAGGAGATGTGCTGTCTTAACTGTGTAGATAATGTTGGAAGTCATGTGGATGTGCTGTGTCCTGAAGCAAATAAATCCGTTATAAGTTGCTTTGGACTGTGCCTCTATTCCTTCGAAACCGAGGATGGCGTCAGTCAGAGCAGTGGAGAAGAAGCTGACAGCACCTGAGTACTGCATGTTCCGGATCAAAGAAGGGACCCTGTTATCTCAGTCACAACTACTAGCCCACCCGTTTCTTACATGTCTTTGGCAACATATTTTTTACGGGCATTTTTTATGCCGAGCTTCACACGCGCATTTGTTACACCGATCTTCTGAAGAGCACGAAACGTTCTGGCAATTGGTGGTGGCTGAATGACTAATCACTGTAGGCTGTGTCCTGGATGTCATAGCCACGTTGTTATTAATCATGTACGTTCCCATTACTGCTGTCATCATCGCCCCTTTTCTTGATCACTTCATCCAACGATTCGTCCGCCATATTTTTTACTAAAAACCTGCACCTTCACAGCAGCAACTGTGTAGGAAACACATTACTGTTTTCCAAAGTGTTTATGGTGCGCCTAATAAAACATTTTACACACTATGTTGATATGTACCCCCCAGGGGGAAATGTTTGTCAGCTTAAACACTTAGTGTATGGGCATTCCAAGTATAGGTGAAGCGCTCCTTTGTAATGTGAAACATATTTTATGAGACCCTCCTCCACATTTCTTCCAAGGGGGATTGTGGTGCATGCAAATTACGGCCAGGCCTTGCATTCACTTCATGGACAAAATTGATGTTAATTAAAAAAGGGAACTTTTGTTTCATGTGGCCATCCAGTATGTGGCTTCAAAGGGTTATTTATGCATGTAACTTTGGAGTGCATGTAACATTGGTGCAGGGCAGGCCTTGCATTCAATGCATAAGCAAACAGTATGGGAGACACACTTTCTTCTAATGGGAACAATTTTGTCCTGATTCCCTCAAGATCAACTGCTGAAACGGTTATTGGGGTGCATGTAATTTTGGGGCAGGCCAGGCCTTGCATTCAATGCAACATTTTTTCAGGAGGACCTCCTGTACGTCTCGTCAAAGGGGTATTTGAGTGTCCTAATTTTTGGCAGAGCAGCCACTCACTGCATAGGCAATAACAGTATAGGAAGTCCACCGTTTGTTGGTCCTTTGAGAAGATTAATGCTGCCTGATACCCATGTAAAAATAGGCTGTGACTTTAAGAGTCCCTCCTTCATGAATGAAACAAGATGGGTCTCCTTATGTGTCACACACCACATGGCCAGCTAGGGGTGTTAAATGTTATAATGGCATTATCCAGAGAATGCATTTGTATTGGTTGAATGCAATGCTAAAGATGAAAAACGCATCAAAAACGCTGCGTGTGAACATGGCCCAAGTGGTGGAGGAACATTTTTGTTTGGGGTTAATTATTTTGGATTATGTACAAGTCATTACCCTGGAAAGGAATTTCCTTAACATATTTCCCAGCAAAATCCATTTTGGGTTCGTTTTTGTATGTTTTTTGGTGCACCTGTAAAAATGGTGTGAAACTCTGACAACATTGTCTACAGCTGTGATCTAGGAGTCAGAAATGCTTCCAGGGACATTTGCGATGATGTTGAGCAGTGTTTCCATCATTTTCAGACGTTTTCAGACCTTAAAAGGACCCCCGGGGGGGATCGCAGTAAAAACGCTCGGGTCTCCCATAGACATACAGTACAGACCAAAAGTTTGGATACACCTTGGATACACGATGGACTCCTCGCTAGAGACGGACTACACTTCAACAAACCTGGGAAACACACATTCGCCAGAAGACTCGCTACACTCATCAGGAGGGCGTTAATTTAGAAGAAGAGGGGACGGGAAGAAAAACATTAGACTTGAACAAAGAAGACCCAGGAAAACATACTCAGAAGGGAGGTAAGAACATTTCTAAAACAATCCACAGCGAGATTGGAACAAAACAAAATCCTCTAAACTGCATGCTCGCAAACGCCAGAAGCATGACAAACAAGATGGAAGAACTAGAAGCAGAAATATCTACAGGTAACTTTGACTTAGTGGGAATAACCGAGACATGGTTAGATGAAAGCTATGACTGGGCAGTTAACTTACAGGGTTACAGTCTGTTTAGAAAGGATCGTAAAAATCGGAGAGGAGGAGGGGTTTGTCTCTATGTAAAGTCTTGTCTAAAGTCCACTTTAAGGGAGGATATTAGCGAAGGGAATGAGGATGTCGAGTCCATATGCGTCGAAATTCATGGAGGGAAAAATGGTAACAAAATTCTCATTGGGGTCTGTTACAAACCCCCAAATATAACAGAAACCATGGAAAGTCTACTTCTAAAGCAGATAGATGAAGCTGCAACCCATAATGAGGTCCTGGTTATGGGGGACTTTAACTACCCGGATATTAACTGGGAAACAGAAACCTGTGAAACCAATAAAGGCAACAGGTTTCTGCTAATAACCAAGAAAAATTATCTTTCACAATTGGTGCAGAATCCAACCAGAGGAGCAGCACTTTTAGACCTAATACTATCTAATAGACCTGACAGAATAACAAATCTGCAGGTGGTCGGGCATCTAGGAAATAGCGACCACAATATTGTACAGTTTCACCTGTCTTTCACTAGGGGGACTTGTCAGGGAGTCACAAAAACATTGAACTTTAGGAAGGCAAAGTTTGACCAGCTTAGAGATGCCCTTAATCTGGTAGACTGGGACAATATCCTCAGAAATAAGAATACAGATAATAAATGGAAAATGTTTAAGAACATCCTAAATAGGCAGTGTAAGCGGTTTATACCTTGTGGGAATAAAAGGACTAGAAATAGGAAAAACCCAATGTGGCTAAACAAAGAAGTAAGACAGGCAATTAACAGTAAAAAGAAAGCATTTGCACTACTAAAGCAGGATGGCACCATTGAAGCTCTAAAAAACTATAGGGAGAAAAATACTTTATCTAAAAAACTAATTAAAGCTGCCAAAAAGGAAACAGAGAAGCACATTGCTAAGGAGAGTAAAACTAATCCCAAACTGTTCTTCAACTATATCAATAGTAATAGAATAAAAACTGAAAATGTAGGCCCCTTAAAAAATAGTGAGGAAAGAATGGTTGTAGATGACGAGGAAAAAGCTAACATATTAAACACCTTCTTCTCCACGGTATTCACGGTGGAAAATGAAATGCTGGGTGAAATCCCAAGAAACAATGAAAACCCTATATTAAGGGTCACCAATCTAACCCAAGAAGAGGTGCGAAACCGGCTAAATAAGATGAAAATAGATAAATCTCCGGGTCCGGATGGCATACACCCATGAGTACTAAGAGAACTAAGTAATGTAATAGATAAACCATTATTTCTTATTTTTAGGGACTCTATAGCGACGGGGTCTGTTCCGCAGGACTGGCGCATAGCAAATGTGGTGCCAATATTCAAAAAGGGCTCTAAAAGTGAACCTGGAAATTATAGGCCAGTAAGTCTAACCTCTATAGTTGGTAAAATATTTGAAGGGTTTCTGAGGGATGTTATTCTGGATTATCTCAATGAGAATACCTGTTTAACTCCATATCAGCATGGGATTATGAGAAATTGCTCCTGTCAAACCAATCTAATCAGTTTTTATGAAGAGGTAAGCTATAGGCTGGACCACGGTGAGTCATTGGACGTGGTATCTCTCGATTTTTCCAAAGCGTTTGATACCGTGCCGCACAAGAGGTTGGTACACAAAATGAGAATGCTTGGTCTGGGGGAAAATGTGTGTAAATGGGTTAGTAACTGGCTTAGTGATAGAAAGCAGAGGGTGGTTATTAATGGTATAGTCTCTAACTGGGTCGCTGTGACCAGTGGGGTACCGCAGGGGTCAGTATTGGGACCTGTTCTCTTCAACATATTCATTAATGATCTGGTAGAAGGTTTACACAGTAAAATATCGATATTTGCAGATGATACAAAACTATGTAAAGCAGTTAATACAAGAAAAGATAGTATTCTGCTACAGATGGATCTGGATAAGTTGGAAACTTGGGCTGAAAGGTGGCAGATGAGGTTTAACAATGATAAATGTAAGGTTATACACATGGGAAGAAGGAATCAATATCACCATTACACACTGAACGGGAAACCACTGGGTAAATCTGACAGGGAGAAGGACTTGGGGATCATAGTTAATGATAAACTTACCTGGAGCAGCCAGTGCCAGGCAGCAGCTGCCAAGGCAAACAGGATCATGGGGTGCATTAAAAAGAGGTCTGGATACACATGATGAGAGCATTATACTGCCTCTGTACAAATCCCTAGTTAGACCGCACATGGAGTACAGTGTCCAGTTTTGGGCACCGGTGCTCAGGAAGGGTATAATGGAACTAGAGAGAGTACAAAGGAGGGCAACAAAATTAATAAAGGGGATGGGAGAACTCCAATACCCAGATAGATTAGCGAAATTAGGATTATTTAGTCTAGAAAAAAGACAACTGAGGGGCGATCTAATAACCATGTATAAGTATATAAGGGGACAATACAAATATCTCGCTGAGGATCTGTTTATACCAAGGAAGGTGACGGGCACAAGGGGGCATTCTTTGCGTCTGGAGGAGAGAAGGTTTTTCCACCAACATAGAAGAGGATTCTTTACTGTTAGGGCGGTGAGAATCTGGAATTGCTTGCCTGAGGAGGTGGTGATGGCGAACTCAGTCGAGGGGTTCAAGAGAGGCCTGGATGTCTTCCTGGAGCAGAACAATATTGTATCATACAATTATTAGGTTCTGTAGAAGGACGTAGATCTGGGGATTTATTATGATGGAATATAGGCTGAACTGGATGGACAAATGTCTTTTTTCGGCCTTACTAACTACTTTACTATGTTACTATGATTCTTCCATAATCTAGATGTTAGAGAAACGGTTCTTAATTATCTAGAAGTTACGGCACCCTGGAGGATAGATAATCTTTTTGTTCAGTTTAGAGGCCCAAATAAGGGTAGGAAGGCATCTAAATCCACGATCGTGAGATGGATTAGATCCACAATAATTTCGGCTTATAAAGCTTGGGGAAAAAATCCTCCGGGATGTATCAAAGCATCGTCTAGATCAATGGCAGTCTCATGGGCAGAAAAAGGTGGGGCTTCAGCAGATCAAATTTGTAACGCTGCTTCCTGGACTAATCTTAGTACTTTTTCCAAACATTATAAACTAGACGTAATGTCAACTCAATTAGGGTTTGGCAGGGAGGTACTCCAGGCAGTATTCCCACCCTAAGAAGTAATCTGCTTTGGTACTTCTTTATGGTGCTGTCAGGTGGATGAACTGGAAAACTGTAGTTAATCTTACCGGTAATAGTATTTCCAGGAATCCATCCTGACAGCACTGTTAGTTCCCTTCCCATGCTAATTTACTAAAAACTAATGTGATGTAAACATTTGTATCTTGTGTTGTGTTTAAATAAAATATTCCTTTTGGCATCCATCCAGATGTGGTACTTTGGAAAATCACTGACGGTAGGGGGAGGGTCCTTTTATACTCGTGGTTTCCTGTCACACTGTGGATAAGAAGACAACCTTCATGGTGCTGTCAGGATGGATTCCTGGAAATACTATTACCGGTAAGACTAACTACCGTTTTTGCTAATTACCGTTACACTAATGATGAGTGATGTGAGGATCGTTTTGGAGTGATACGTCAGAAATCAATCCACGTGGAAGATTAAAGGATGATGTTGTCCCACCATTCGCTCTTATGTTACTTTATATATTGTATAAAATGTATCTATTAATATTGCACGTGTATTATTCATATTTACTGTAATCATTTGATATATACTATTGCTATTTAGTATTGATGCACTTTATTCTATTATGTATTATAGTATTATGATATTGTCACTTTATTGCACTGATGCACTTTATTTATAATATGGATACATATAGGTTGATTTATTGTAGTATCCAATCCAGTTAGTCTTGTAGATCCTCCCTACTCTTCCTCCCTTTTTTTTAGGACTACAGTTGAGCAAATTATTCAAAATTCAGTTCTGATCATGATAGGCAGCAAATATTGTTTTTGTAATATTTGACGAACACAGCCAAATGTCATTAGAGTTGATTGGAGTAAAAATGACAGAATATGTTCGAAACCGATCAAACAAGTTTAGCACACAGATATGGCCAATTCAGATTTGGCGACCGATTCCGGACACAGTCACTCAACTCTACTCATGACTCCACCATGAGAAAAACTGGGCAAAAATATCCTGCATGGCAGAGTTCCAAGGTGAAAATCACTACTTTGCAATAAAAAAGGCTTGTCTCAGTTTTGCCAGAACTTACCTTAATGATCCCCTGGACTTTTGGGATAATACTCTGGACAGACAAGACAAAAGTTGAACTTTTTGGAAGGTGTATAGAAGTAACATACCAATAGTAAAATATGGTGGCGGTAGATTTATCGTCCAGGGCTATTTTGCCTCTTAAGGACTTGTGATAAGTGGAACCATTAATTCTGATGTCTACCAAAAACTTCTGAAGGAGAATGCCCAGCCATCTGTTCGTGACCTTGAGCTGAAGGGTACCTTGGTTATGCAGCAAGGCAATTATTCAGAACACCAGCATGTCCACCTCTGAATGGTTGAAGAAAAAACAAAAATTAAGAGTTGGGAGTTGTCCAGTCAAAGTCCTGATCTTAAACAGATTGAGATGCTGTGGCATGACCTTTTGAAAAGGTAATTCATGCTCGGAAACCCTTCAATGTGGCTGAATTACAACACTACTGCAAAGAGGAGCGGCCAAAATTCCACCTGAGCATTGTAAAAGGCTCAGTGCCAGTTATCACAAATGCTTGATTGCAGTTGCTGCTGCTAAGGGCGGCCAAACCAGTTATTAGGTTTCTCTGGGGCAATCACTTTCATACAGGGCCCTAGAGGTTTGGATTTCTTTTCCCCTTAATAAAGACCTTAATTTAAATACTACATTTTGTCTTTACTTGTGTTATCTTTGTCTAATATTAAAATTTGCTTGGTGTTCTGAAACACAAGAAACATTTTGCAGGCAAAACATACAAAAGAATAGGAAGTCAGGAAGGGGCAAACATTTTCAAACAACTGTATATAATCAGAGGACGGTGGGGTCACTATGACCCATGGTACTGTGTGTAATAAGGCAATAATTATATTTTTTTAGTTTAGGAGACAAATATAGCAAAGATAAGACTGAATACTGAAGAAGAAATAATTGCAGCTCTAGTTAGTGATGTTACAGAGTGGAGGACGTTCTTACTAAAGATAAAAAGGCTGTGACTGATGAAAGTGAACAAAGCGCTAGTGAATGTGATGACTACATGATAGAAGAAAAAAAAAATATAATATATTGTTCACCTGCGCTGTCTACAGTATATATGCAAAAAAATAAATTGTGTATGGAAAAGTGGATATAAGTTCAAAAAGCACTTACTCAATAGATCATCATTGATGAGGTAGATTTTATGATGAACCCTGATAGGTAACGGTAGAATCATTTTACAGGATGAGAGAGAAAAAAGCAAAAGCTTTTATATCAATCAAATACATAAAAATAGTAGAGTAGTGGGATATAGAATTTCGACTCACTTAGGTACTGAATGGCAATATGCGGCTGGGGACCGTGATGCTTTTGTGTCCACAATTATTACTGGTATCGTGATGACTAAAGATGCTTTTTCCAAGGTTGAACGGTTCCTCCTGCTTGGAAGGATATGCACCTTTTTGTAAGTGTGATTCTAAATGTGTGTGATCCAGTTCTCACAATATTGAGTATACTTGCTACTGATAATGTCAGCTGTCTTCCTACAGTGCGACAGTTAATAGTGCTGATATAATGCGGCTTATGCAAGCTTATGTAATTGGGCTGTACTCCTTGTCCTGCTAGTGTAGAGAGGAGCAGTTCTGAGGAATCTCTATTGCCGCTGTAACACCGCCGTAGCAGGACGGTGGGTTAGAACGATAGATGCAGCAAGAGCCACAAGGCCGCGAAACCTCACGTGCCCCGGCCGGAATCAACGCTGAGGTAGCGGTCGGAGAGGTGGGCGGAGCTACAGGTGACACCACCAAGCTACGAGGCGAGAGAGAGCAGATGTGCTGGGGCAGCAAACCAACCAACGCGTTTCAAGGGCTCTAGCCATAGACCATACAAAAAAATGAGGAGGAACCCTTGTCCTTGGAATCCCCTATCGTAAAAACATTTACTATTCAAACACAAAACCAATTCTCCCAATTAACCTCACTGGTCGAGGAACCAGGCAATATTGAGGAATGGGAACAATCTACACCATCTACGAGTAATTATTGCAATTCACCTTTAAGAATAACCAATAAGGGACGTAACAAATCAAAACGTAACTTCTTACAATCTATTAATCCCTTGAATAAACAAACACCAATGACTAATTCAAGTAAAATTCTAGGCAAATCTGCCGCAACCAAGGGCCATCCTAATAAAATCAACACTAACCCTAGAGTGCACACATCCGTGAAACGTGATTTTTTTTCCGGGCACAAGGCCACAAAGAGGCAAGAGGAGTGTGAAACTCTCCAAAAAGAAAAACATGAAAAGTAAAGCTAGTCTATATGACCAGAAAATCTTTAACCTAAGTTCTTACAAATTATCACCAACCGAAGAATCCCCTCTTACAAAATGGCTTGAAATTTGCTCCCACTTCCAATGCAAACCCATTTAACCTATATGTAGGTATAAAAAAAAATTCTTCACAGTTTAGCTATAAACAAATACTTTAAGAAAAATACAACCAATCCTGGTATGCACTATTCAACTTCAACTATCACTTCAGAATATATCCATACTAGTCTTTTTCAACCGTCATTCAATCCTGTCCAAGAATATTCCAATGCATTTAAAGCTTTTGAAACCAAGGTCACTAAGGACATTAAGAAGTTAAATAATAAAAATCCCAAGTTCACTTATAACCTAAATCGTCAAGACAGACAATCCATCATTGACCTTCAAGAAAACAATTAAATAATTATCCGCCCGGCAGATAAGGGAAGCGGGATTGTTGTAATGGACAGATCTATGTACCACAACGAATCATTGAAACTTCTTAGTGATACTAACACAAAAAAATTTTTTTAGGACCCCACTATTGAATTTACTAGGAAATGGAATACATTAGACACAGAAGGAAAATCCCTAGCCACACTCACCCAAAAAAAAATATCAATTCATCAATAACAAAACTGCTAGTGTTAGGAGTCGAGTTTCCTCTGCTGCACAGGGGGAATCTCGATCCGTCTCCGCTGCGGTCTCCCATTCTCCTCCAGCCGCAGTGGAGTCTGCTCAGCAGGGACATCGCTCCCAGTGTCTTGCTCGCTCTCACTCTGTACAGAGAGTTACTGCTGCTTCTTCAGCTCCTGCCATTAAAGTCAGTGCTGGTCAGCGGCGAGCGGACTTCCCTGGGACTAAGTCCTTGTTTGCGCACACTGAGCATGCCCAGACCAAGATCTCCCGTTGGAGATCGAGGGTCATGTGCTCTGGCTCTGCAGCGCATTCCATTGGTCCTCTTGGCAGGCCCTGGAAGGGCAAAGTTTCTGTGGCCACTTCCTGTCCTGCAATTATATAAACTGCGCATGACCGCACGGCCATGCGCTAGTGTACAATTGAATACGTGTGTTTGTTGTGAGTGCAAGTCGTTCATTAAATACCCCTACCCTATTGTATGACTGTTCGCGTATGGAGTATGGCTGCTATCTAGCGCCCGACAAAACACTCAACGTGTTACACACGTATCAGCGTCTATTGCTGTGACCGCCAGTGCGGCGCCACGCGCCAGTAGTGCGCTTCCTGACCCACGTCTGGGTGCTTAGTGGTGCCTGCCAGCACGGCACAGTTCGCACTTCGGTGCTCTAATTATAAGAGTTGCCTAACACACCCTGTTGCGGTGTTGTGCCAGCAAGTGGTCTAATCGGACTTCAATCCTAGTTGGGGTTAAGTTCGCTGACTGCTTGCTCGCCTTCTATGTGCGGTACCGCGATCCTGTGACGCAACAGGATCGCTTCCTTCACGTTGGGTGAAGTTTAACCCACGCGAGTATACTTATGAGTACCGCCATATAGTCCGTCATTACTCAGCAGCAGGTTCCATCTCTGCACGGTGGACCCCGGGCTACGAACGCACCGTACACTATCAGTCTTATTATTTGGTGCGTTTCGCTAGCCCTAACATTACACTAGCGCCAGGGTCTGGCTAGTGATGACGGACAAACAGCAATCCCTGCGGTATATACAGCAGCTGGAGGGTAGGTTGGCGGCTCTCGAGAGCGCAACCCCAGCTGTGGATGTTACCGCAGTTGCTGTACAGGCTGCCAGCGTGGCTGCAGCAACTTTGTCCATTGCCACCCCTGTTCCGACATTTTCTCGCCTCCCGCTGCCAGAAAAATTTTTTGGTAATAGCAAATTTTGTAGGGGATTCGTGAGTCAGTGCTCTATTCACCTCGAGCTTCTGGCTGCACGTTTCCCCACAGAGCGGGCTAAGGTGGGATTTATTGTGTCTCTATTGTCGGACAGGGCGTTAGAATGGGCTACGCCGCTGTGGGAGCGTGGCGATCATGTGGTGCAGAGTGCTCCTCTGTTTTTGAGCACTTTAAAACAGGTCTTTTTAGGACCTCAAGTCACCCATGACACTGCGCTCCAACTGCTGGCATTAACTCAGGGTGAGTCCTTGGTCAGTCATTTTGCCGTCCAATTCCGCACTTTAGCATCTGAGCTGGAATGGTCGGATAAAGCTCTTATCCCCATATTTTGGAGGGGCTTGGCTGACCATGTAAAGGACGCTCTGGCCACTAGGGAGATTCCTGCCACACTGGAGGAGTTAATAACAGTCTCCACTCGAATTGACCTCCGTTTTAACGAGCGGAGGTTAGAGCGAGCCCAGTGTAGGCAGAGGTTTCGGCTGGCTCCTACTTTCGCCAAACCTCTGGAATCTCCGGTCCTGGTTCCTGAGTCACATGAGGCCCGGGAAGCGTCACAAGCGGGACCTAAGTCCCGGACCGCTTGTGCACTCAGGGTCTGTCATGTTTGCCAGCAGTCTGGACATTTAGCCACCAGATGTCCTCAGCGGTCGAGGAAACATCAGCGTCTAGTGGTCGTAGGTGGAGGTACACTAGACACGGCGACGTTTGCCTCCAAATTGTCCTTTAAGGGGACAATTACTTTAGGCTCATTCTCCCACTCGGTAGAGCTCTGCGTGGATTCTGGGGCGGAGGGCAATTTTATGTCTTCTGCCTTTGCCCAACGCCACGCAATACCTCTGGTTATGCTAACTCAACCTGTAACGGTACGAGTGGTGAATGGGTCGACTCTGCCCTCACAGATAACTCACCAGACCATCCCTTTTACTCTGTCCATGTCGCCATCTCATCAGGAGATTATTTCTCTGCTCGTCATTCCAGAGGGAATTGATGAAGTCCTGTTGGGAATACCTTGGCTACGGTACCACTCTCCTCATATCGAGTGGTCCTCAGGCAGAATCCTGGGATGGGGTGAATCTTGTGGGGGTAGGTGTCAGAGGGAGTGCATTCAGATAGCTACAACTGAGGTACCCGCAGATCTTTCCTCTCTCCCCAAGCAGTATTGGTCGTATGCAGACGTATTCTCCAAAAAGGCGGCGGAGACCCTTCCGCCCCATCGCCCCTATGACTGTCCTATTGACCTCTTGCCTGGTGCTGAGCCTCCCCGGGGTCGAGTCTATCCGCTATCTCTCCCGGAGACGGAGGCAATGTCACAGTACATCCAGGAAAATCTGGCAAGAGGGTTCATCAGGAAGTCAGTGTCACCTGCTGGGGCAGGGTTCTTCTTCGTGCAGAAGAAGAATGGGGAATTGCGTCCATGCATAGTTTACAGGGGTCTTAACGCCATCACCGTTAAGAATAAATACCCTTTGCCTTTGATATCTGAACTGTTTGATAGGCTTCAGGGAGCAAGGGTATTTACTAAATTAGATCTGCGGGGTGCTTACAACCTGATTCGCATCCGTGAGGGGGACGAATGGAAGACGGCTTTTAACACCAGGGATGGGCACTATGAATATCTGGTGATGCCCTTTGGGCTCTGTAATGCCCCAGCCGTTTTCCAAGACTTTGTGAACGATATCTTCCGGGATATGCTTTCCACCTCGGTCATAGTCTATCTGGATGATATTCTCATCTACTCTCCAGATATTGACTCCCACCGGAGAGATGTTTGCAAAGTCTTTGACCTCCTACGGGCAAACTCCCTCTATGCCAAGTTGGAGAAGTGTATGTTTGAGCAGGAGTCCTTACCTTTCCTAGGCTACATCATCTCAGCCCAGGGATTGGCTATGGATCCTGCCAAACTACAGGCTGTGATGGACTGGCAGGAACCCAATTCTCTTAAAGCGGTGCAGCGCTTTATGGGGTTCATCAATTATTATCGCCAGTTCATCCCGCATTTCTCAACTTTGGTCGCTCCCTTGGTTGCCCTCACCAAGAAGGGGGCGAATCCCAAATTGTGGTCTGAGGAGGTCTCCAAGGCTTTTATCTCTATAAAGTCACACTTCGCTAGCGCTCCCATTCTTCATCGCCCCGATGTTGATAAGCCATTTATCATGGAGGTGGATGCCTCTTCTGTTGGTGCTGGAGCAGTCCTCTTCCAAAAGGATGCTCAAGGTCGGAAGCATCCTTGCTTCTTTTTCTCCAAGACCTTCGCACCAGCAGAGAGGAATTATTCCATCGGGGACAGGGAGTTGCTAGCCATGAAGTTGGCTTTCTCGGAGTGGAGACATCTCTTGGAGGGAGCACGTTTTCCCTTCCAAGTCTTCACAGATCACAAAAATTTGGTGTATCTGCAGACAGCTCAGCGGTTGAATTCTCGCCAGGCCAGATGGTGCTTGTTCTTCTCCCGGTTTCATTTCACCCTCCATTTCCTTTCTGGGGAGAAGAACATTCGGGCCGACGCTCTCTCTCGCTCCGTTGTGTCATCTGCGGAGGAGCCTCGGCTTATTGTCCCCACCGAGAGTTTGAGAACCGTGGCCCCGGTTTCGCTGGAGTCTGTGCCCCCGGGCAAGACTTTTGTTCCATCTAGTTTGCGACCGGAGTTTCTCTCTTGGGCGCACTTGTCCAGTGTGGGTGGACATTTTGGTACTAAAAGGACATCAGAGTTACTGGCGAGGACATACTGGTGGCCGCATATGGCTTGTGATGTCGCGGAGTACGTTCGGGCGTGTGTCTCTTGCGCCAGGAACAAGACTCCTTGGCAACGGCCAGCTGGTTTGCTATATCCTCTGCCCGTGGCTGACAGGCCCTGGGAGATGGTCGGGATGGACTTTGTGGTTGGATTACCTAAGTCTCGTAATTGCACCATTATCTGGGTGATCACCAATCATTTTTCCAAAATGGTGCATTTGGTGCCTCTTCCACGGCTACCATCTGCTTGGCTGTCTTGTTTATCAAGCATATCTTTCGCTTACACGGTATGCCAGACAAAATTGTTAGTGACCGGGGTCCCCAGTTTGCGTCTCGATTCTGGAAGGAGCCATGTCGTCTACTCAGTATTGAGTTAAATCTCTCTTCGGCATATCATCCCGAGACGAATGGGTTGGTAGAAAGGGCCAACCAGACCTTGGTCACATATCTGCGACATTTTGTTTCTGCCAGACAGGATGACTGGGCATCCTTGCTACCGTGGGCAGAGTTTGCACTTAACAATGCCGTAGCCGACTCCACCGGTCAGACTCCATTCCTCTTAAATTACGGCCAGCATCCGCGTGTTCCTGTGCCCATGCCTGTGTCTTCCGCTGATCCCAGGGTGGCAGACTGGGCTGTGGAGAGAATGAGGTCCTCCACCGATGTTCATCGGCGCCCCGCTCCGACTTTTGCCCCTGGCGACTTGGTGTGGCTCTCCGCCCGTAACATCAGGCTGCGAGTTGAGTCCACTAAGTTTGCTCCTCGCTACTTGGGTCCCTTCAAGGTTCTCGAACAGGTTAATCCTGTGGTCTACCGCATGGCTCTTCCTCCACGCTTGGGTATCACAGACACCTTTCATGTGTCCCTCTTGAAACCCGTATACATGTCCCGGTTTTCCGAGTCATCTGCCGGGACATCGGGTTCGTCTACGGACGATTACGAGGTGAACGCTATTTTGGGGTGCAAGGTGGTACGCGGCAAAAAGTTTTATTTGGTGGATTGGAAGGGTTATGGTCCAGAGGACAGGTCTTGGGAGCCTGCTGAAAACATTCGGGCCCCACAGCTCATTGCTGCCTTCGAGCGTAGGGGGGCCCTAGGAGGGGGGGTAATGTTAGGAGTCGAGTTTCCTCTGCTGCACAGGGGAAATCTCGATCCGTCTCCGCTGCGGTCTCCCATTCTCCTCCAGCCGCAGTGGAGTCTGCTCAGCAGGGACGTCGCTCCCAGTGTCTTGCTCGCTCTCACTCTGTACAGAGAGTTGCTGCTGCTTCTTCAGCTCCTGCCATTAAAGTCAGTGCTGGTCAGCGGCGAGCGGACTTCCCTGGGACTAAGTCCTTGTTTGCGCACACTGAGCATGCCCAGAGCAAGATCTCCCGTTGGAGATCGAGGGTCATGTGCTCTGGCTCTGCAGCGCATTCCATTGGTCCTCTTGGCAGGCTCTGGAAGGGCAAAGTTTCTGTGGCCACTTCCTGTCCTGCAATTATATAAACTGCGCATGACCGCACGGCCATGCGCTAGTGTACAATTGAATACGTGTGTTTGTTGTGAGTGCAAGTCGTTCATTAAATACCCCTACCCTATTGTATGACTGTTCGCGTATGGAGTATGGCTGCTATCTAGCGCCCGACAAATCACTCAACGTGTTACACACGTATCAGCGTCTATTGCTGTGACCGCCAGTGCGGCGCCACGCGCCAGTAGTGCGCTTCCTGACCCACGTCTGGGTGCTTAGTGGTGCCTGCCAGCACGGCACAGTTCGCACTTCGGTGCTCTAATTATAAGAGTTGCCTAACACACCCTGTTGCGGTGTTGTGCCAGCAAGTGGTCTAATCGGACTTCAATCCTAGTTGGGGTTAAGTTCGCTGACTGCTTGCTCGCCTTCTATGTGCGGTACCGCGATCCTGTGACGCAACAGGATCGCTTCCTTCACGTTGGGTGAAGTTTAACCCACGCGAGTATACTTATGAGTACCGCCATATAGTCTGTCATTACTCAGCAGCAGGTTCCATCTCTGCACGGTGGACCCCGGGCTACGAACGCACCGTACACTATCAGTCTTATTATTTGGTGCGTTCCGCTAGCCCTAACAGCTAGTATAGCAATCTTTTACCATATTCCAAAGATTCATAAAAACACAACACATCCTCCTGGCTGGCCAATCATATCCGGTATCAACTGCCTAACAGCAGATTTGTCTCGTTACGTAGAGTCACATCTACAGCAATGCATGTCACTAATACCGGCATACCTAAAAAGATACCAGCCACACATTACAAATTTTAGGTCAATTGGAATGGCAAGAATGTTTCACCTTAGGCACTCTTGACATAAAATTTTTGTACACCATAATTGATCATGACAAGGGCTGCCAAGCAGCTAAATTTTACCTTCAGGCACTAGGGCAATACAAAGAACTCCAAATAGAATTCGTGACTGACAGAATCGCGTTCATCCTTAAAACAATTATTTTAGGTATGAAAAGCAGTTCTACCTCCAAACGCATGGGACCGCAATTAGCATACCCGGGTAACGGGTATGTTAATATATGTAGGAAAATGGGAAATATATATATTTTAGTAAATTGAGGGAGGGACTCATTATGGTGTCGCTTCATTGACGACATCATATTCATCTGGAATGGTTCATCCCCAGCCCTACAATCATTCATTTCAAATCTGAACAATAATTACGGCTTGGAGTTCACACCAACCACAAGCAGAACCAGTATAAACTTTCTAGATTTAACAGTGTGTGGAAAACAACAAATTGATCACAAAGTGTTTTCGCAAGGACGTGGACTCCAGTAGTTTCATTCATATGACTAGCTGTCAAAAATTTTAAGAGGCCAATATATGCAAATCAGACGTAATTGTTCAAACACAAAAAAATTACCTATTGAAAGCGATCGTGTGACAGCAGAATTTGTGAAAAAGGGGTATAACCCACTGGCCCTACACCAATCTAGAAATGCAGAAATGCATATGTCAAGAGAAACGATGATATATAAAACATGTACAAACCCTAGTCCACCCACACTCAAGGAACAGATAGGCAAATTACCTATAATCACCCAGTTCCATTCCGGATATAGAAGGTTTAATAACATAATCTGGAAACACTGGCCTATTACAAAATGATAAACACATCGGGGATTTATTACCAAAAAAATCCGAGGTTCGTGTACACCAAAGCTCAATTTGGGCCTTTTAGTTGCTCCCACTACTAAACCAGTACTATCTAATTCCATAAACACGAATAAAGTGTAAACCACCAGAACAATAGGTTTGAGCTCATGCGGCAAATGTTTTTTCTGCAAACATACAAAATGTGGCAGGAAAATTTACATATCTTTTACAAATAATGTGCATTAATATTCCATCAAGTCTAACTTCACATGTGACTCTGTAGGGGTCATTAACATCCTCCGTTGTCCATGTGAGAAAATTTATGTCGGTCAAACGAAAAGACCCCTAAAAGTCTGCATAAAAGACCATCTGGATAATATCCGGAAGGGTTTGACAGGACATCCTTTATCTGGACACTTCCAGGAGAAACACCAAATCATGTGAGGGAATCTCCTATGGTATTCAAATCGTACCCAAAACTCAAAGGGGTGGCAATTACATCAAAATCATGTCAAGAATAGAATCAAAATGGATTTTCTCCCTGGACAGCCTGGCACCCAAGGGGTTGAACCAGGAAATTGAACTTTATGCCTTTTTTAGACAAGACATCAAAACTAAATTCCATCCCTCGCAAACTATAATAGCTTTCAATTTAGCAAAGTATAATCTAGTCAACAGGCGAGCATCCCATGATAACACCAAAAATTGTTAACGACACATAGAGACAAGACGTCTTACAAGTGTCAGAGGGCTCTAACATTTTAAAACATTTTATGTACCTTTTAATGTTTGTGCATTTTATTATTTTATTTGTACCAATATGGGATATCCTCTTTTTGTCTCCTGACTGCATTTAGCTGGCCTGGTTGAAAGAAAGAACCCCATTTTAATATTTTTGCAAGGTTTTTACTATTTAAAAGTAAAAGTATTGAGCTTTAAGCAATTTCAAGTTCTAGATTATTATGTATCTCAGCTTTAATTAGTAGGTAATTTCATTAAGATCCACACCCAAGCACACAAATACGCACCAGCAACTTTCCTTTAAAGGTGCAAACCAATTAATTTATGTAGGAGCGATCCTTTAATTGAACAAGTGCCGCCAATAATTACACAGGAGGGGAGGGCACACCACTATATTAAAGCAGACAAACTCAGGAGCAGCAATAACCCTGACGAAGAGGGCTAGAGCCCTTGAAACACGTTGGTTGGTTTGCTGCCCCAGCACATCTGCTCTCTCGCCCCGTAGCTTGGTGGTGTCACCTGTAGCTCCGCCCACCTCTGCGTTGTTCCCGGCCGGGGCACGTGAGGTTTCGCGGACTTGTGGCTCTTGCCGCATCCATCGTTCTAACCCACCGACCTGCTACGGCGGTGGTACAGCGGCAATACAGATTCCTCGGAACCGCTCCTCTCTACACTAGCAAGACAGTGAATACAGCCCAATTACATATGCATGCATAAGCCGCGATATATCCGCACTATTAACTGTCTCACTGGAGGAAGACTGCCACTAATTTTTTATGCACGGGTAACTGTCTCTATTTAAAGTAACCTACTTCAAACACCACCTGACGGCAACTTACATACTCATCACCAACGAAACCCAGCTGACATTATCAGTAGTAAGTATACTCAATATTGTGAGAACTGGATCACACACATTTAGAATCACACTTACAAAAAGGTGCATATCCTTCCAAGCAAGAGGAACCGTTTAACCTTGGAAAAAGCATCTTTAGTCATCACGACACCAGTAATTGTGGACACAAAAGCATCACGGTCCCCAGCCGCATATTGCCATTCAGTACCTAAGTGAGTCGAAATTCTATATCCCACTACTTTACTATTTTTATGTATTTGTTTGATATAAAAGCATTTGCTTTCTCGCTCATCCTCTAAAAAGATTCTACTGGCACCTATCAGGGTTCATTATAAAATCTACCTCATCAATGATGATCTATTGAGTAAGTGCTTTTTGAACTTATATCCACTTTACCATACACATTTATTTTTATTTGCATATATACTGTAGACCGCGCAGGTGAACATACATACAATATATATCTATTTATTCCCTTCTAAGTATCTATACTACTTATCTAACAGGTCCACACAGAACCTGTTGTGTTCATCAGCAGCATTCTACAGTAAGCAATTGTCTCTTTGCCAGCAACTGCCTACAGCGCCTGTGTTTTCCCCTCCATCTTTAGAATCTACATGATAGAAGAGTTTATTGGGAAGGATGAGTTCAGGACACCGAATTGTAAGGTTCCAAGAAGGATGCCAGCTAGGAACATTGTCTCACAGAAGCCAAGACTAATAAACAGTACGTGCTGATAATCCAGGAAAAGCTTTTACAGGATTATTTTGATAATTGAATGCTGTCCATAATTTGGACATGGAAAAAAATAAAATTAAAATTGAGCCAATTCCTTTGAGCTCTGGAAGCTTTTGATCCTTTTTTTTGAACGTAGGGATGACAAAAAGCTCCAAAGAATCTTCTTCCAATATTTGGGCTATGTACGGACTAGAAAAGGAATGGACAATCAAGAATCAGCTATGAGTCACTTTCTAGAATTATCGTCCCAATGCACACGGCCAATTGCCCTCCCGCCCAAAGGAATAGTAATGGACGCAAACGTTCTTAACCTGACTGACCCGGCGAAGGTTGTAAAAGCAACAAAAGGTGGACCCTTGTCGCTGAGTGTCTTGACTCTCCTTGCTGCTGTACCCTCGTTATACGAGATAGCTAATTCTCCACTTGAAGACTACATAACAGAGAATAGAGATTTGCAGACTGATAAGGGAATAGTCCCCTGGTCACTTGGAAAACCAGAAGCAAACAGTGACTTGATCAACAAGATACTGACGCATGCATTAAGTATTATGTTTTATATGATCAGAAGACCTCAGTCAAATCCTACGGGATAGAAAAGGAATGAGTCTAATCATTTTTGTTCTGGCTTTACTGCTTACGTCTTGACGATGCCACAACAAGGGAAGATAGAAGCGCTTCAGATAGACTTGGCGAATCGGAACTAGCTTATGAAAAATTCCTGCCAGCATACAAGTCCATCTATGGTTGTGCTCAAAACTTTACATATCCTTGTGCTGATCTCCAACCCATATTCCACAGAGACCACAAATTGAAAGACATAATTGAACTACCACTTCTCGCCTATAAACAGCCCCCTAATTTAAGGAGATTCCTTGTCAGAAGTGTCCTCATCACCAGTGACTGGCACATCCCGATGTAACAAAATGCAAAACGTGTACCAACATATTACCAACAGATATAGTCCGTGTACCAAATACAAATCAGGACTATAAGGTCACAGATTCCTTTTCTTGTACTTCCTCCAACGTGGTGTACATGATACAATGTACGAAGTACCCTAGAAGTATCTATATTGGGGAAACCATGCCAAGACTAGAAACTAGGATGAATCTACACAGACACAATCAGGAATGTAGTGGACACACCTGTGGGAAAACATTTCTCTGGACCACACCTGTGGGAAAACATTTCTCTGGACCTGGACACAGTATGACAGATTTAAGTCTTAATACTAAAAGGTCATTTTAAGGATGACAAAGAAAAATTTGGGAATTCAAACTAATGAAGATGTTCAATTCTTTGACACTAGGACTCAATTTAACACCCGGATTTGAGTCACTACATGGATACAATTCACACCTCCACCAGATGGACTCCAGATAACTAGGAGCATCATTCCCACCGCCTCTCCATTTGTAAGAAAATGCCCAATTTGGTTTCCTTGGCTTATCTTTAGGATGCATCACACCTACCACCCCCTGAACAAATGTCCTACTGCAGTATTCCTTAAATGTTGTGTTTCTTAATCTATTGCCTGAAGGAGCCGCTGTACTCTGAAAGCTGCAAACATTTTCTGATTAGCCAATAAAAG
This sequence comes from Ranitomeya imitator, assembly GCF_032444005.1. Taxonomy (NCBI): domain Eukaryota; kingdom Metazoa; phylum Chordata; class Amphibia; order Anura; family Dendrobatidae; genus Ranitomeya; species Ranitomeya imitator. The sequence continues at coordinate 558,229,764 of NC_091287.1, forward strand.
GTATCACTCCTAGAATACTTGTCATCAAGGCTAACATGGTACCGCAATACAATTTGTTATTGTACATCATATCCCAACAACTTTTGCTTTCTTGGCCTTTTTTCACATGTGAATGATAACACCAAAACTTTTTCTCCACTCATGGTTAGTGGTTGGGTGTGTTAGGAGTAGAGTTTCCTCTGCTGCACAGGGGGAATCTCGATCCGTGTCTGCTGCGGTCTCCCATTCTGCTCCGGCCGCAGTGGGCTCTGCTCAGCGGAGGCGTCGCTCCCAGTGTCTTGCTAGGACTGATTCTGTGCAGGGGGTTACTGCTGCCTTTTCTGGCTCTCCTGTTGTACCCTGCACTGATCTGCGGCGAGCGAGCTTCTCTGGGACTAAGTCCTTATTTGCACACACTGAGCATGCCCAGGGCAAGATCTCCCGTTGGAGATCGAGGGTCACATGCTCAGGTACTGCAGCACATCCCATTGGTCCTCCTGGCAGGTCCTGAAAGGGCAAAACTTCTGTAGCAGCTTCCTGTGCTGCAACAATATAAACTGCGCATGACCGCACGACCATGCGCTAGTATTGTCCTGATAATGTGTGTGTGTAGATGGATGTATGTCGATGGATGAAAGCTCCTAAGTATCCCTCCCTAGTGTTGTTGACTGCTTGCGGATGATGGTAGCTATCTAGCGCCCGACTAGCCATCTGCACGTAACACACATCACAGCGTCTAGTTGCTGTGTCCGCCAGTACGGCGCCGTGCGCTTCCTCTGCGCTTTCCTTACCCAAGCCTGGGTGGTTAGTGGCGTCCGTCAGTGCGGCACCGCACGCACTCTCGTGCCTTATATTCTATTTATAGTTTCCTTACACACCCAGTTGCGGTGTTGTGCCAGCAAGTGGTCTAATCGGACTTCAATCCTGAGTAGGGGTTGTGTTCGCTGACTTCTTGCTCGTGCTCTATGTGCGGTACCGCGGTCCTGTGACGCAACAGGATCGCTTCCTTTACGCAGGGTGAAGTTAACCCATGTGCGTATACTTATAGCACCGCCATATAGTCCGCCTTGCTAGCAGCAGGGGTTTTACCTGCACGGTGGACCTCGGACTGCGAACGCACCAGGTTTCATATCATCTATACTTGGTGCGTTCCGCCAGTCCATAACAGGCTGAAGACATTTACTGTTGAACTACTGTGTTTTCTCTTTTTAAATCATAACGACAACCCAAAACATCCAAATGACCCTGTTCGAAAGTTCACATACCCTGGTGACTTTTGCCTGATAACATGCACAGAAGTTGACCCAAATAGGTTTGAATGACTACTAAAGGTAACATCCTCACAATATTGACTCATTTAGACATTCGGTGCAGTCCACGATATTGGCTAAAAAAAAAGCAAAGGAAACATCTAATATCAGCTTGCAGGAGAGAAAGGCGATTCATAGCCTGAAGAACAGGGAGATCACTATTAAGCCTGCAGAATAACGTAGTCACATAGTCCTCCTTAATACAACTGACATCATAGAGGTACACATGGTGATGGATACAGTGCAACTCCGAACTGGATGATAACCCAACTCCAAAATATCTGAGGAAGTTGAAAAATGTCATCAAATGCTTTGTACAAACTCCATAAACCTTCTGGACTTAATACCCAAGAATCCAAGGAAGGGAACTGGGAGGCCAATCATCTCAGGGGTGGGAACACTCACTAAAAATTTTCAGGGTGGGTAGAAAACATCCTAAGCCGGTGGTAATGAAGACATCCAGCTATATACAGGACACTACAGACCTGCTAAAAAAGCCATCCACTATAGGTCCCCTCCCCGACAACACCATCTTAGCCACCATGGTTGTCGAATCCTTATATTCTAGCATCCCACACGAAGATGGAAAAACCACCGGCCGAATGTTTGAGGCCAATGGGATCCCTTCCAAGTCTGTAATAACACTTACCAGATTCATTCTCACACTTTCTCTTTCGGTGAGCTATATCTACAATGCACTGTCACTGCTATGGCAAGTAAAATAGCACCCCAGTACGCCAACCTCTTCATGGCTAAACTGGAAAATGACTTTAACATCCTGCTCCATCAAACCCTTTGCCAATTTCCTTTTCATCGATGACATCTTAATTATCTTGACCGATTCCGAACAAGAACGTCTAAATTTCCATGACAAATTCAACAAATTTCATCCTACCATAAACTTGACATTGAACCACTCAAAAACAAAAAAAATCAACTTTCTAGACACCACCATATAAGTCCAAAATGGTTCGTTCCAGACATCAGTGTATCAGAAACCAATTGACAGTCCCACATACCTCAGATGGGACAGCTTCCATCCTAAACACTTTACAAAATCCATTGTTTACAGCCAGGCTCTCAGATATAACTATCTGTTCCAGTCCTGAGGACAGGGATGAACACCTAACCCAGCTTAAAATTTCATTTTTAAAATCAAGGTTACCATCCCACCTCCATTGATGATCAGATCATTAAGGCCACAAAAATCCCTAGAAGTACTTCAATATAGGGAAAAAAAAATTGTGTACCTCTGGTAGTGACCTACATCTCACAGCTTGAAATACTGAGAAAAATGGCTAAGGAACTTCACCATATCCTAACACAAGGATGACCGGTTAAAAATATTATTCAAAGACCCTACTATGTTACAAGCAACCTCCTAAATTAAGAAACATCATGATCCGAAGTTCAATGCCCTCAGATTCACCAAGAGGGACATATGCTTGCCATGGGAGGAGATGTAGAACATGAATTTATATAGAGACCAACGACAAGATCCAAATCCCCAACACAGCAGGACTATAAGATCCCCAGGACATTCACATGTTCCTCTTCCAATGAGGTATATTTAATTCTATGCAATGTACGTCCTGTGGGGGGCTTCTATGTTGGAGAAACAGGACAGAGGCTGAGAGCAAGGATTAGGTCTCATCGCCATACAATTAGACAAAAAAAAAAAAAACACACCCATTTACGGGGCGCATGCCGATAGCGGTAGCCGCATGCCGCTGAGCTCCGTTCCCCTGCAGGCTAAGAATAGCCCTTACCAGCACCTGGGCAGCGGAGATCCGCATGTCATGGCAGCCAATACTCACCCCGGACCACAGGAGAGTAATGCCGACAACGAAAAAGCTCCATCCAAAAGGCCAGTGTCACGCCCTATAGCAGAGCACTTCTAGGGATGCAGAAAATCCAAGATGGCCACCGCACACAGCCTCAGGTAACGGAGATAACTGAGGGAGATGATGCAACCCTACACTGGGACACTGCTATCCACACAGCAGAGCTGATTAAAGCTTTAAAGGACACTAAAAGCAGAATTAGGTACAGCCATGCTGACCATCAACGCAAAACTGCAAGGTATTGCACAGAGAACCTATGCATTAGAGGAAAGGATGGAGGCTGTGGCTGACACTTTGTTAGATGACCAGGGGGATATAAAAAACAACATGGATCACATAACTGAACTTGAGCTCAAATGTGATATAGAAAATAATAATAATAATAATTTTATTTATATAGCGCCAACATATTCCGCAGCGCTTTACAAATTATAGAGGGGACTTGTACAGACAATAAACATTACAGCATAACAGAAATACAGTTCAAAACAGATACCAGGAGGAATGAGGGCCCTGCTGCTCGCAAGCTTACAAACTATGGGGAAAAGGGGAGACACGAGAGGTGGATGGTAACAATTGCTTTAGTTATTCGGACCAGCTATAGTGTAAGGCTCAGGTGTTCATGTAAAGCTGCATGAACCAGTTACCTGCCTAAGTATGTAGCAGTACAGACACAGAGGGCTAATACTGCATAAAGTGTATGAGAACATGATGCGAGGAACCTTTTTTTTTTTTTTTTTTTTTTTTATTATAAATAGGCCACACAGGGATCGTTAGGTTAATGCATTGAGGCGGTAGGCCAGTCTGAACAAATGAGTTTTTAGGGCACGCTTAAAACTGTGGGGATTGGGGATTAATCGTATTAACCTAGGTAGTGCATTCCAAAGAATCGGCGCAGCACGTGTAAAGTCTTGGAGACGGGAGTGGGAGGTTCTGATTATTGAGGATGCTAACCTGAGGTCATTAGCGGAGCGGAGGGCACGGGTAGGGTGGTAGACTGATACCAGGGAGGAGATGTAGGGTGGTGCTGAGCCATGGAGTGCTTTGTGGATGAGGGTAGTAGTTTTGTACTGGATTCTGGAGTGGATGGGTAGCCAGTGTAATGACTGGCACAGGGTAGAGGCATCGGTGTAACGGTTGGTGAGGAATATGATCCTGGCTGCAGCATTCAGGACAGATTGGAGCGGGGAGAGTTTTGCAAGAGGGAGACCGATTAGTAGAGAGTTACAATAGTCCAGACGAGAATGAATAAGTGAAACAGTCAGAGTTTTTGCAGAGTCAAAATTAAGAAAAGGGCGAATTCTAGAAATGTTTTTGAGATGCAGATAAGAAGAGCAAGCCAGTGATCGGATGTAGGGGGTGAATGAAAGGTCAGAATCAAGGATGACCCCAAGGCAGCGGGCATGTTGCTTTGGAGTAATGGTGGAACCGCACACGGAGATGGCAATGTCAGGCAAAGGTAGGTTAGTAGAGGGAGAGAACACGAGGAGTTCAGTTTTTGACAGGTTTAGTTTCAGATAGAGGGAGGACATGATGTTAGAGACAGCGGTAAGACAATCACTGGTGTTTTCTAAAAAGGTCGGTGTGATATCGGGAGCAGAAGTGTATAATTGGGTGTCGTCAGCATAGAGATGGTACTGGAAACCAAATCTACTGATTGTTTGTCCAATAGGGGCAGTATACAACGAGAAGAGTAGGGGGCCTAGGACTGATCCTTGAGGAACCCCAACAGTAAGGGGAAGGTGAGAGGAGGAGGAACCAGCAAAACATACAGTGAAGGATCGGTCAGAGAGATAGGAGGAGAACCAGGAGAGAACGGTGTCCTTGAGGCCGATGGAGCGGAGCATAGTGAGGAGGAGCTGATGATCCACAGTGTCAAATGCTGCAGAGAGATCCAAGAGAATTAGCATGGAGTAGTGACCATTAGATTTAGCTGTTAGTAGGTCATTAGAGACTTTAATGAGGGCAGTTTCAGTAGAGTGTAAAGAGCGGAAGCCAGATTGAAGAGGGTCGAGAAGAGAGTTATCTGAGAGATAGCGGGTAAGACGGGAGTGGACCAGGCGTTCGAGGAGTTTAGAGATGAAGGGAAGATTAGAGACAGGTCTATAATTAGCGGCACAGTTTTGATCGAGGGATGGTTTTTTAAGTAATGGATGTATGATGGCATGCTTAAATGAGGAGGGAAAAATACCGGAAGTGAGGGAAAGGTTGAATATTTTTGTTAGGTGAGAGGTGATAGCCGGGGAAAGGGACTGGAGGAGATGTGACGGAATGGGGTCACTGGTGCAAGTGGTCGGGCGCGAAGATGCAAGGAGCCTGCTTACTTCTTCTTCTGTAACTGCTTCAAAGTCAGAGAGTGAACTAGATGCAGTGGGGGAGGGAGGACAGTGCATGGTATGAAGAGATTGGGAGATGATTTCCTGTCGAATGTGGTCAATTTTTTCTTTGAAGTAATTGGCCAGATCGTCAGCACGGAGATCCGTGGTTGGGGCCTGCTCTCTTGGGTTGAGTAGGGACTGGAACGTGTCAAAGAGACGTTTAGGGTTATTGGACAGGGAGGTGATGAGGGTGTTGAAGTAGGTTTGTTTGGAGAGGTGAAGGGCAGAATTGTATGTCTTTAGCATGAACTTATAATGGATGAAATCTTCGGGTAGATTAGATTTTCTCCACAGACGTGGACAGAAAATAGATCACGTAGGGGAAACCTACGATCCGTGGCCTCCCTGAGGAGATTACAGCTCTTAAAGCTACAGCTACTACATTATTGTCTACTTTGCTCCCAGAAACAGAACCTGCTCTATTACATGTTACCAGAATTCACAGAGCAGGGATGTTATCCTGAAACTCTTACACGAAGAAGCACGTGACCTGATTCTTTCAGCAACAAGGAATTTACATACACTGCCTGATCTTCCAGATTCAGTTTAAATTTTTGCAGATTTGGCACCTGCCACCCTGAAAAAAAAAGAATTTCAAGCCGGTAACAGCAGCACTACAAGTAGCCCAAATCAAATATAGATGGGGATTCCCTTTTGCCCTATCCTTTTCAGTGAACAACAAAACATATGTGCAAGACATTGGAAAAGGGAGAGCTGGCCCTGACTCAAGCACGTATACCTGAAATGGAAGCCCCTCACTCATTACCACCTCGCCGTAGTAGACAGACAAGAGTGGAAAGAAGTCCGCAGGTCAAACCGCCAACAACTGAATCCCGTGTGAAGACTCTAAATTTTGTTATATGCTCAGTTTACGGGGCGTGGCCTGGCTGCTGCAATGTGAGGAAGCAGGAGTGTTAAGCTCTCACAGAAACCCTGACAACAATGCGTCAAAAGTGACAGACTTTTTTTGACAAAATTTTGCCTTCAATCAAAAGCCTAACATCTAAAGCTTAAAATGAGACCAAAACCAGGTCTCTAGGCAAAGTAGAAATCGAGATAGGAGGATCTGAATTTTTTGTGCTGGAGGCACCTCATGGTGACACTGCCATTGTGAGAAGTCTTTGTCTCCCCCCTTGAAGGTCTACAACATCTACAGGCTCTCACACCGGAGCTGAGCTGCGACAAGCAGCTGAAGAAAGAGCCCGCTGCTGGGGATATCCCCTGACATCTCTGGCTGCCAGGTGGATTGCAGTTCACCGGCTTATGCAGCGCCGGGACTCAAGAGCGCAGGACAGGAGGAGAAGCCGTGTCACTTACAGCAGCCAGCGGTGAGTCATTCCATCACCGCCGACCAGTTTTTCCCCTCACGCTGACTCATCCTTTGCCTGGACTGGTGTCGGGGGATCCCCCATGCACGCCGACGCAAGCAACAGCTGATAGATTATTGCGGCGCAGGACCGTGGGGAACGCTCCAGAGCCCCATCATCACAGTTTAGGAGGCCGCTCCAGACCGCTTCAGCGGTGGGAGGGAGACCTTTTGCCGCTGTGGCCATCGCTGGAGACGACACCTCTGCGCCAGATGTGAAGCAGCAACCTGCCGCCAATCACTAGAGGATACAGCAAACCAGTAGCGGAGGAACGGGAGAAGCAGGACCCAGAGCTGACCTCTTCGCACAGCTGCTACATTAACGGAGGGTTAGAAGCATTAGAAACAGCAGCAGAGTGCCCATACACAGCTGCCAGACCAGAGCGGAGGCTGAGGGAACCAGGACGGGAGCACCGCAGTGCCGCCTTCTCGGGCTGGGATCCGGAGATCTACAGCTGGTCCAGGAGCAGCCATCACCGCAGCCTGAGAGGACGGCACACTGTAGCAGAACCCCTGCAAAGTATCACAGGGGACACAGCAGCACCGCCTTAATAGGCAGAAGGTAAGCCTGCTACAGAGATCACCCCTAGTGCCGACGAGCATATTTAAAGCTGGGAGCACGCAGCTATGGAACACTGATAACTTTATTAGCGGGAGCTGTGCTGTGGTGTAAATCTGTGTACTGTTTACCGGAAGGTTCTGCAATATAGAGCGGGTTGCGGTGTGGTTTAACTCTGTGCACTGGTTACCGGAAAATGCTGCAATAAGGTGCAGGTAGCAAAGCTGTGGAATATAAATAAGTCTGCTGGCAAGGAGCAGCGCTGTTAAAGAATTGTGCACTGTGATGCGGAAAGTACTGCAATAGTGAGCGGTAAAGCTGTGGAATAAACAACTGCCTTCATATAAAGTAAGGGGTATAAAACCTGAGAGGCTAAGACTATAACAGAGGGAACTTTGGAACTGTGTACCACCAAAATAACATCAATTAGTGCGCATGTAGGCACAAAACAAGGGAGAGTGATCATCACATACTGTAGCAGAGCTGGGCAGCAGCAGCAGGGGTGGGAGGTGCACTTAGCCTTGCATACTGGTAACCTAAGTACAGAAACCTAACATATGTGAAGATACTATTATCACTGTACAAAATAAATCCAGGGAGATCCCACAAAATGTTACCTGTAAAGGGATTGTGGTCACATTATAATCGTAATACTTATTAAATGGAGCTAAGAACCGGAATAAAAAAAAAAAACACACTTCCAGATCATTCGTGGACATACCTAATCTCCTGAGCCCAGACAAGTCTAGATCCCCACAAAAAGGGGACGATTATAAATCAAATAAAGCAACAGGGTTACAATCAAGTAGCTACGCAAAAAAGTGCGTCCGCAATACGCTTCAACAGCACAAAAACAAACAGAAGTGAAATTTTAAAGTACCCCTTCCATTCCTGTTATCCCATCTGGGGTACAGGCGATGGATACTTTTGTTTTGTTCTGAGGAGCCATTAGTACCTATAGTTAACACTAAAAGGGATCGTCCGGACTTGGACATAGGCGCAGTAAAACCAAATATTCAAGAAGAATTTTTTCAAACCATCATATCATTAATAGATGACAAACTAAACGCCGGATTTGATAAACAACTCAATACTTGAAGAAATAAATGTGGCGGTTTTGCAAAAAAGCTTGAACTGCAGGACTCTAGAATACTCGAATTAGAACAGAAAACGGAGTCTCTAACTACCCAAAACATGGTACTAAAAAAAGGAAATAAGTGAGGAGATCTAAAATAGCGGATATTGAAGATAGGAGTCGCAGGAAAAATCTAAAACTAAGGGGTATACCGGAGGAAGTGAAACAGTCAGACCTTCCGGATTTTGTTAAAACAGTCTTCAAGAAAACTTTACCCGTTATCTCAAATCCGGAACTTTGCATAGACAGAGCCCATAGATTGCCTAAACCAAAGGGAATATCAGAGAAGCCTAGGGCAGTGTTTTGTGCCGCGACACATGGTCGGGTGTGCCGCGGGGAACGTTCCCCAAACTATCGTGTCCCCTCCGGTTCACTTGCTTTCCTGAGTCCCTTCCTTCCTTCAGCGGTCTGACCGCCGCTGGCACTTCCGCATCAGGGAAGCGCCAGCAGCGGCTGACGTCACAGTCTGGCTCTGTCACTCCGAGCGTGCGTGTGACAGGCTGCCGCCGCCGCTGCTGCTTAGCCTTAGTAGTCAGTGTCGTAGCGCCGGTCTCAGTTCGGGTGGCGTGTGTGGCTGGAGTGCAGTGGACGGTGACGGTACTAATTCAGTCCTTCAGTCCTAAACCACGGGGAGGGGGAGGGAGCAGCGGCCAGGGCAGAGGCAACAGCAAAACTGATATATATATATAGATATATACACATATATACATACGCACAGAGGACATATGGGGGCACAAATCTGGACATATAAGGGCACAAATCTGGACATTATGGGGGCACCGATCTGGACAGTACGGCCCATACTGTCCAGATCTGTGCCCCCATAACATAATGTCCAGATTTGTGCCCCCATACTGTCCAGATCTGTGCCCCCATTCTGTCCAGATTTGTGCCCCCATACTGTCCAGATTTGTGCCCCCATACTATCCAGATTTGTGCCCCCATACTATCCAGATTTGTGCCCCCTATTGGGGCACAGATCTGGACATATGGGGGCACAAATCTGGACATTATGGGGGCACCGATCTGGACAGTACGGCCCATACTGTCCAGATCTGTGCCCCCATAACATAATGTCCAGATTTTTGCCCCCATACTGTCCAGATCTGTGCCCCCATACTGTCCAGATCTGTGCCCCCATTCTGTCCAGATTTGTGCCCCCATATGTCCAGATCTGTGCCCCCATTCTGTCCAGATTTGTGCCCCCATACTATCCAGATTTGTGCCCCCTATTGGGGCACAGATCTGGACAGTATGGGGGCACAAATCTGGACATGCATATAACAATGAGAAATGTACAATGAGAAATACTATGGTCATGAGGCTGGAGTACTACAAGTACCAGCTCATATGCTGAGTATATGAGCTGGCACTTGTACTCTGGCCTCATGGCCATAGTATTTCTCATTGTACCCCTTTATATTGCAGTATATGAGCCACATAATTATCAGCACCATACACTGTGGCGCTGTACAGTGCATATCACCACAGTATATAGTGCTGATAATTATGTGCTCATATACTGTATGTATGAGTTTACATGGGACTGTATATATATATATAATATATATATATGTATATATATATATATATATATATATATATATAGGAATACATGGGACTGTATATATATATATAATATATATATGTATATATATATATATATATATATATATATATATATATATAGGAATACATGGGACTGTATGTATGAGGTTACATGGGATTGTATATATGAGGGGGTTATCCTTTTTTATTTCACTTTTTTTTAAAATAAATAATTTATTGAAAGGACCTCTGCCAGGCATATTTCACTCTTGAGGGCTTAAAAAGCAGCTCTTGTGGTGATAAGAAGCGGATTTAAAACCCTTTAAGAGTGAACTCCGTGAGAGCTGCATGTGTGGAATAATGAATTATATTTTGCCGGTCTTCAGAAGTCATGTCCTGCTTGAATTGACTCTAGTGGCGTAGCACTTTGCAGCCGGCTCTATTCTACATATAGAGAAAGCTGAGTGCTACGTCACTAGTGTCAATTCAAGCAGGAAATGCAGACTGTAGTAATATACCGTAAGTTACTATTCCACACATACAGCTCTCACGGAGTTCACTCTTGGGGGGTTTAAATCAGCTGCTTTTTAAGCCCTCAAGAGTGAAATATGCCTGGCAGAGGTCCTTTAAGTGTGCCAGATATAATGTAATACTCTTCTATTTTAGTGTGTGGCTGCACACACACTATCTCAGCAGTGATGGAGAAGTAGTTGAGAATGGAAAAGACAAATGCCGAACAGGACCCTGGACACAATTCTAACCCAGATGAAGGCCCTAGTATGAGAGGTCGACAAAAGAAAAAAGACAAGACGGTGAGCTCAAGGCAATACAGTGAAAGCTATCTTTCATTTGGATTTACTTTCACTGGGGATGCGATAGCACCAACACCACTGTGCTTGGTGTGTGGTGAGAAGCTATCCAATAGCGCCATGGTGCCAAGCAAGCTTAAACGCCATCTGCAAACGAAACACCCTTCCGTTCAAAACAAGCCGATGGAGTATTTTGTACGCTTACGTACAAACAATGAGAAAGGGGCAACTTTTTTGAGAAAAAGCACAAAGGTAAATGAGAGAGCCCTCAAAGCTAGCTACATTGTTGCTGAACTCATAGCTAAATCAAAAAAGTCCCACACTGTGGCAGAAACATTAATACTGCCAGCTTGTAAAGCTATTGTAAATGAGATGCTTGGCCCTGACGCAGCCAAAGAGATAGCTAAAGTGCCTCTCTCTGATAACACAATTGCCAGACGGATTGATGACATGTCTGCGGACATTGAAACAGTTGTTTTGGAAAAAGTGCGCATCAGTAAGAAATTTGCCTTGCAACTTGATGAGTCGACGGATATCAGTGGACATTGTCAGCTGTTGTCCAATGTGCGTTTTGTGGATGGAGAAGCCATTACAGAAAACTTCCTATTTTGCAAGGCATTGCCAGAAAAATCAACAGGAGAGGTAATATTCCAGGTCACATCGGAATATCTTGATAAAAGTGGGCTTACATGGGAAAACTGCACAGGTGTCTGCACTGATGGAGCTGCAGCCATGGTCGGGCGCATCAAAGGCTTTGTAAGTAGGGTTAAAGAAAGAAACCCAGATGTTCTTGTTACCCACTGTTTCTTGCACCGTGAGGCCCTCGTTGCAAAGACCTTACCAGCAGATCTAGCTCCTGTGTTGGATGATGTTGTGCGCATAGTGAACTTTGTGAAGACGCGACCTTTGAGATGTCGCTTATTTGCGTCTTTGTGTACAGAAATGGGAGCGGAACATAAAATCTGATTGCTCCACACGGAGGTCAGGTGGCTGTCACGCGGCAAAGTGCTGGCCCGTGTGTATGAGTTGCGAGAGGAACTTAAAATATTTCTGACAAACGAGAGGTCCGATTATTCAAAGCTGCTTGCAAGTGATTGTGGCACCCCTAGGGGTATTTGCCACAAAAATAGTTACTGACAGTAAGTACAAATACTAAAATAGCAAGACTGCACTACCACCTCCGGCCAGAAGGGGGAGCTCCAGAGACTCCCCTTGATCCATTCTGGTCTGAGAGAAGAAATGGCAGTTGGGCTAAGGAGCTGAAAGTGAGAGGTCATACAGTTGAATCTCTAACAGCCCTGTGACTGTTACCAGGCCAAAATCACCGGCCTGAGGAGAAGAGGGATAGAGAAAAAGGACATTGTGAGAACCGGGTAGCATTAATCACTACCCAGAACAGGCGCAAAGACGGATACCGGATACGTGGCTGTATTCATTATATATAATACAGCAACCGGAAAAAACGTGAGGTGATATCAGCTTCACTAGGGCCGGACGCAGCAACAGACACAGAGTTCAGCGGTACTCCCGGAGGGGGTAAGCCGATAAAAGGACTCGGGTTGCCCGTCGAACCAGGACCCGGAGGGGACAGATTGGGCCGGCAGCCAGTTCACATACAGCAGCAGGGCCACACAGAAATTGCGCACAATAAGAGGCGAAGACCCCGGCAGGGTCAAAGTAACTCAGAGTTCCCATACAGACTCCGGTGACAGGACTGGTTGTAAATCCTTTTATGTTAAAGTAAACTGGTTAAATGTTTCAGTGCCTCAGTCTTTCATTTGGACAATAGCCATCTATCCAGGATCGGGATCGTCACCGCTGGGAGAATCTGCTGCTGATCAAGTAAGTGCCTGTCCCCTCATGATACCCCTTACACTGTGCATTGCCTGAGGCCACAGCACCGGGTCAAGCCACCCGTGACATCCCCCTCAAGAGACAGACTCCATTGGTCCGGTGCTGGGTATCCCGGTCTCCTGGGCGTCACAATTGGCGTCACGAACAGGATCTAGCCAGCCCGTATACCGGGTATTGTGTGCCGTGATTGGAGCCCAAAACTGTGAAAACTGGGATGAAAAATCTTGAAAATTGACTTTATTAAAGAAAAATCCATTCCCCATTGAAAACTATTGAAAGTGACTTTTCCCCATTGGTTATAATGGAGTAAAGATGGCCGCCATCCCCTGAGGTAATCACTTCATAACCGTTAGGCACGAGACTGTTAATTGAGCTACGCCATCACCTGAGCCCCAGTCTAGCTGAAAAACTTCAGAATCCGCCATTACAGAGCGCGGTGGGTGGGAGCAGCAGGGGGCGTGTCATTGTGGGCGGCACCAAGCTGAGCGCTCTGACATCAGAGCAAGGGGAAAATCGATCCTGCTGCACAGCGGAACGAATCTACACTATCCCGACGGAAGCGGAGGACCGGAAGGGTCCGGATTAACTAAGGGGGCACAGTATGTCGCAGCACGGAGACGCCGCAGCACCCGGCAACGCTAATGCAGCTAAAAGACAGTAGTACACCACATGAAGAGACACCGCTATTACGTAGATCACAGCGTAGTACCCAGGGTCAATTACCGGCCAGGTATGCAGATTACCAACTATAAAGCTCATAATGTGAATTGTATATATGTTATGCCATATATAGTTAAACAGAAAATGTAGTATAGTCATTGTTATCAGTCTGCAACGTTTAAGCCCAGTGCCTACAGAGACTTGTCTGTATGAACTTATTGCATATTCTTGAACTTTTTATCAGCCCGGAGGCACTAAATCAAAGCTCCGGAAAGACTGCTTTTTGAACTTTGCTTTTTGCTCTTTTTGAACTTTCTTTAGACTTTATATTGATAACTCCGTTGGAAAAATGGAACTAAATTCCTGGACACTAAGTACAGTGCCTTTCCTAATACCTTCAAGGATAGAACTGTATTAATGGACGCTATTTGAAGTGACTTTTTTACAGAACTCTATTTTTGTTTCCTTGAGTGGTTTTTGTAACTTTTCATTTTTAAGACTCTGTACATATTAATTGTTATTTCAAAATGTTATTGTCCCACAGTCCCGGAGTACTGTTCTTAACTAAGGGGGAATGTGGCACCCCTAGGGGTATTTGCCACAAAAATAGTTACTGACAGTAAGTACAAATACTAAAATAGCAAGACTGCACTACCACCTCCGGCCAGAAGGGGGAGCTCCAGAGACTCCCCTTGATCCATTCTGGTCTGAGAGAAGAAATGGCAGTTGGGCCAAGGAGCTGATAGTGAGAGGTCATACAGTTGAATCTAACAGCCCTGTGACTGTTACCAGGCCAAAATCACCGGCCTGAGGAGAAGAGGGATAGAGAAAAAGGACATTGTGAGAACCGGGTAGCATTAATCACTACCCAGAACAGGCGCAAAGACGGATACCGGATACGTGGCTGTATTCATTATATATAATACAGCAACCGGAAAAACGTGAGGTGATATCAGCTTCACTAGGGCCGGACGCAGCAACAGACACAGAGTTCAGCGGTACTCCTGGAGGGGGTAAGCCGATAAAAGGACTCGGGTTGCCCGTCGAACCAGGACCCGGAGGGGACAGATTGGGCCGGCAGCCAGTTCACATACAGCAGCAGGGCCACACAGAAATTGCGCACAATAAGAGGCGAAGACCCCGGCAGGGTCAAAGTAACTCAGAGTTCCCATACAGACTCCGGTGACAGGACTGGTTGTAAATCCTTTTATGTTAAAGTAAACTGGTTAAATGTTTCAATGCCTCAGTCTTTCATTTGGACAATAGCCATCTATCCAGGATCGGGATCGTCACCGCTGGGAGAATCTGCTGCTGATCAAGTAAGTGCCTGTCCCCTCATGATACCCCTTACACTGTGCATTGCCTGAGGCCACAGCACCGGGTCAAGCCACCCGTGACATCCCCCTCAAGAGACAGACTCCATTGGTCCGGTGCTGGGTATCCCGGTCTCCTGGGCGTCACATGATCAGTGGTGTGCAAAGCTGGCATACCTGGCTGATATATTTCAATATCTGAATGAACTAAACACACGGATGCAAGGCCGAAATGAAAACCTGCTTACAAGCACTGATAAAATGAACGGATTCCGTTTAAAGGTGCAGCTCTGGCAGCAACATGTGCAGGGTGGCAACCTTCAGATGTTCCCGCTCACCGAGAAACTGCATGATGACAATACTGCTGCAATGTGCGAGGTGATTGGCAGACATTTGAAAACTCTTGAGGAGAAGTTATCGTTTTATTTCTCTTCAACCTTCACAGAATGCCTTGACTGGGTTAGGGACCCATACAGCTCATTATCCGTTGCTGGAAAGGACATGACTTTAAAGGAGCAAGAGGAACTCATTGAACTGAAGCAAGATCGCGGTTTAAAGCTAAAGTTTGCTGATCTTCCTTTGGACAGTTTTTGGTTATCTGTTGCCAAGGAGTTCCCCATTCTGGCCAACAAAGCTATTTTGACATTGCTCCCATTTTCGACCACATATCTATGTGAGCTGGGCTTCTCAAGCTTGACTGCGATAAAAACTAAAAACAGGGAGAGACTGAGAACTGTTGAGGAAGAGCTTCGTGTGTGTCCTTCCACCATTCCTGCCAGGATATCCCTTTTGTGTTTATCGAAACAGGCCCAGGTTTCACACTGAGTGAGTATAAATACATTTAGAATCTATATTATTAACTATATGTATAATATGTACTGTTTTAGTGTCATTTTGTGCCATTTTGGTTGGTGGTGTGCCCCGGGATTTTTTAAGTATAAAAAGTGTGCCGCGGCTCAAAAAAGGTTGAAAATCACTGGCCTAGGGACACTATTTTCCGTTTACATTTTTACGAGACTAAAGAAAAAAAATACAGAATTTTGTCAAAGATAAGGGATATTTACCGGAACCTTATGATAGGTTGAAAATCTTCACAGACCTTTCTAAACATACACTGGATATGCGCAGGTCCTTCAAACCTCTGACCGATATTCTCAAGGAGGAACACATCCAATACAAATGGGGTTTCCCTACAAAACTTATGTTCCATTATAAGGACAAATTCAAGATCATTAACTCAGTAGAGGAGGGTCTGAGCCTCTTGATCTCAAAATTGACAGAACTGGGTAGTTTTTCTAACCTTTTCTATTCTTTATAATAGGCTTTAGTTAAAAGATGGTCTCTAATTAATGGGGCATTGTGGGAGTTTTATTATACACGAACTTTTCCCCCATTGGATCAAAGGTCCCTTTAGGGACGAAGATCAGTCGATTGAACTGGATTATTTGAAGTTAAACACCACAACTAGTTATCTGTTTTTTTTTTTCATTTTCTTTATTTCTAGTTTAATCTTGTTATTCTTAAAGTCTTAAATTTGAGTTTTCTTTGTGCAGCATCCTCAACGGTCCACAACACGCAACTGAAATTCATGTCCTACAACGTCAGGGGACTCAATAGTCTGTGGAAGAGATGCGCCGTGTGGAGGGAGATTAAACAACTGCAAGCAGAAATCGTGTGCCTGCAGGAAACAAAATTCTGCGAAGGTAATCACCCCACGTTCTCAAATAAAAACTTCTCGCACCTCTTTTCTTTCGTTGGCAGAAAGGAGGAAAGCAGGCGTGATAACACTGGTCAAAAAACACTGTTCCATTCCAACTTATAGAAGAGTTTGAAGACACAAATGGCAGATTTCATATTTTAATTTGTCAACTTAACGCGGTACTTTATACCATCGCAAATATATATGCCCCTAATACGAAACAACTAAGCTTCCTAAATAAGGTTATGAGGAAACTCCATAAATGCAAACAAGGTGAATTATATATCATGGGGGATTTTAATATGGTCCGCGATGGGAAACTTGACTCTACTTCTGCCTCACGTAGTTCCTCAATTAATGTTAACAACTGGATTACCAGTAACGAGTTATTTGACACTTTCAGATGTTTAAACTCTACCTCGAGGGAGTTTTCCTTCTCATTTTTACATAAAACTGAGTCCAGGATTGATCTGTTTCTAACAGAAATACATACTATAACTAAAATAAAAAAAGCCACTATTCTGGATAGGTCAATATCTGATCACTCACTTATAGTGACTGAGGTCATAATTGGACCCCATCTTAAAATTTCTGCTTTGTGGAAATGCAATAGTTTCCTGCTGAACGTTCCAGAATACATAGAGGAAATTAAAACCTCAGTGCAAAATTATTTTAAGGAAAACAAACGGTGAAACACACCCATTTGTGATATGGAACGCCCACAAAGCAGTAATTAGGGGAAAACTAATTCAGATCTCAGCCAGACAACGCAAAACAAAGAGAAAAAATTAAGAATATTCAGAAAAAGAAAAAAAAAAATCAGAGAAAAAGAAAATAGTCTCAACTCAAATAAAGATGCACAAAGTGTTTACAAAGATATTTTAGTACTGAGACAACAATTGAATAAAGCTGATTGAAGCCGGAAAATGACACGACCATTCGGTTCATTACGAGATACTGCAATGAAGCAAATGACATCAGAGACATCTTCCAAAGACATTGGCCAATCCTCTTGATGGACAGGGACATGTCGAATCGTATCCACAAATCACCTACAGTAAAGGGAGATCCCTAGGTGACAGGTTGGTTCACAGCCATTATAATCCAAAAAGTAACTTGAATCCACATTTGGACCACATTAAGGGCTGCTTTAGGTGCGGCAATTGCAAGATCTGCTCCTCCATCCAGACCACGAAAAAATTCTCAAGTAACGTAACAGGTACCTCTTACTCCATTCGACACTCCATCAACTGTCGCACAAAAGGCGTAATTTATAAAGCTAAATGCGGTATGGAGTATGTGGGAAAAACCAAGAGAGTTTAGGAAGAGGGTGGGGGAGCGCCTTCGAGATATTGTCAACGAGAGAAACCCCGGTGGCAACCCATATGAACTTTTTCCACCAGGGTGACCCCAAAAAGATTACTTTTGTGGGAATAGACAAAATTTTACCACCCGTAAGAGGAGGGGACTGGGACCAACTAATTCTTCAAAAAGAAAGCAGGTGGATTTTTTATTTGAAAACGGTCCAACCATTGGGACTGAATGAATTACAGCTGCTTCTTATAGATCTTCCTCCTAGTCCCCATTTCCTCTCTTTATACATTAAAACATGCCTCTAATTTGGCATTAGGAACAACTAGGAAGGGAAAGCCAACTAGGAAGGGAAAGCCGTCGAGGAGTGGGGGAGCCAAGGCGTAAGATCTTAGGGTGCCAACCCCCGCGGCAGGCAGGATTACAGATACACCCAACGCTATCTAGGCACATATACCCAACCCACTTTCTCTATACATCAAGTGATATAGTTTATACATCTCATTTATCATGTTTATTATATTTATATATTTTTCTCCCCTGCCTGTTCTAACTAGGGACAACAGGGACAGATAGGTAGGGATAGTCTACGTTGAGTGGGGGCGCCATATGCGCAGGGTCTTCTAGGGTGCCAACCTCCGCGACAGGTAGGATTCAGGAGGATAGTTGAATATGAAAGGGCATAATAGGGCGCCTTCCTTCATTTCTTTTATGTATTATGTCCCAGCGTTGGTGGTGTCCCGTACTTCCCATAATAATCTATGGGTATTTTTGAGCATGCACCTCCCAAATCACACATTGGGTCTCTCTCTCCTCTTTCCCCAGCGCTCTCGTTAATAGCAGTATTTAATTGGTTTGGGTCATTACGGAGTAACAACACCATTCAGCATGGTACCATATCTGACCATAGGTTTTTCTGCAGTAAGCAGTTCTTTTGGATATTTATACAATATAACATCTTACACAGAGGATTGCATCTGGCCTCTGCGGGCCTGTAAATTATGTGTGACACTAATAGTCTGAAAAACACCAGACCATATCAGTGGGCGGATGGGACAGCGTTAAAAAGAATTTGTCCATCCATTTATGTGCGGCGAATTTGTCTTGTCCATTCTATATATTGGGGCATAGATTGAAATTCACTTGCACAGATTGTGACAGGTCCTCGGTGGGCCTCACATTATACCTCGGTATGGGGCTTCAATAGTACTGTGCCGGACGGCACAGAGTTCCGTAGAGGAGCGCTTAGCGTCCCATCTCCATGGCACCCAGCGTTTCTCAGTCCGTACGAGCGCCCCGCAATACCGGAAGTACCATGTGAAGCACAGGAGGCGCGTCACACGCGTGCTTGAAGCTATTAAGGGCACAAAAGTGGGGAGATCAGTAAAGCGGCAGTCATAGGTCCCAACACTCCCCTGATGAGTCCTAACGGACGAAACGCGTCGAGAGACGCCATTTTTAATAGAGGCATTCTCACCCTTTGAGAGACAGGATGACTCCCTCCAACATTGGGTGAGATCTATCCATACTATTGTGTCTTATGCAAAAAGCGGCACATACGAGTGCCAGGTGACAACAAAGATTGCTCTATGAGTTCTTGGACCGTACTATTATATGTTCATGGGGCTGTGGGGTCCCAGTCTTGTTTTGATATAGTAATACTTGTTTCGGTCAGGTTTTGACTTTATGCTACTATATTTATTGACAGCCATATATGGCACCCAGTTCATATGATACCGTTGAAAAGTGATATCCACATACTCTGGTTATATTTGAGTTCTAGTGGTTATGATCAGTGAACACTGGTATATGTCTATGGAAATTGATCCACATATAAAAAGAAAAAAATTGTGCGTCACATTGTGATCAATTATACTAAGTAACCACTATATATGACCAGCATTATGCTTTTTTGATATTCATGTAGAATAGACTCACGGTACACTAAGATAATAGGCTTTTGAACTATGCAAAGTCTATGATATACGCCCAAGTGTGTTCATCATATATAGTGCAACACCTACTGCTGGAACAAACTAGTATACAGTTGAACAACGTATTGTCTGTTCAACTTAACGGCAAAGGTGTCTGTGGTACTGTCAATATTTTTTTGTTTTTTCCCCCCACTCTGTGTTGGTTAGGGTCACATTAGCACAAAGGTTTTTCCTTTCCCTGTTTATATGTTGTGTGTTTACCAGTTTTAATACATAGACCAAATAAAGGTTACGTCTTATCCAATCGCTAGATATTATACTATTTTTCTTGGATTTGTACCCAGCTCTCATAGAACACTCCAATCAGTAATCACATGTCCAAACTATGGATTTAAACCATGCAAAAGATGTCCCAAGTTGCACCCGCACGACTTTCAATAAAACATTACAAACTACATTCGCGGATTCTAGTGGAACAAGGAAGTTCCACATCAAAAGTAATATATCCTGTGAATCAACAGGAGTAATTTACATACTCAAGTGTCCCTGCAACAAAATTTATGTAGGTCGCACGAAAAGGCGCCTTAGAGTTAGAATAAAAGAGCATTTGGACAATAGATAGGGGATGTAATGGACACCCCTTATATCGGCACTTTGCGGAATACCACAACCGCTCATGCACCAATGTTTCTTTTTTGTGGAATCCAAACAGTCCAGCAGAATGCTAGGGGTGGCAACTTTATTAAAATAATGTCTAGGGTGGAATTCAAAAATGGATCTTCACCCTAGACAGCCTAGCCCCTAAAGGACTGAATCAAGAGATCGAATGATATGCCTTCTAGGTCTCCAATTTGTAAAGGAATCCACAGGCCATTATTAATCTGCATTTTTAGTTACATCTATGTCCTAAAAGTATAATACCCTTCATAGGTTTTATTTTATAGCAGTAATGCAGTCCCACTAGTGTTGGGTTTTAAACTTTGATAGAGTGACCCTGATAGGTCTTTTTTTTAGTTGTATGTATACACACATTTTTTTAGCCAAAATTTCCTAATAAAGGCATTTTATAGGTACTATATAACCTGTAATTGTTGTAACGTTTTTTTATTCCATAACAAGCACATTGAACATTTAGGGATATTATCACTGTAAATATACACCATTTAACGGTTCGCATAACTGCCATTCGCATTTATTTATTTATTACAGGTTTTTGTCCTTATGTGAATATCCAGCTCAATCTGTTACACATTTGTTCCCCCTGTATGGTTAAATGCAACCACCATCTCCAGGTGTAGGAAGCGGCGCGCTCGTTTGATCCCCTCTGCAGGCCATTCAAGCAGGCTAGGAAAGGGTTAGTGACCGAGTACTATATAAGGATGGGCCCCACAGGGAACTGCAGCCCTGACCAACAAGGATCGTATCCTTTGAAACGCGTTGGATTGCCTCGCCCCCTACACGCCCGTCCATCTACCTGTGTGACGTCACATTACCTTCACGCCCCTTCTGTACCCCGCCACCGCTTTGGCGTTGCTTCCAGCCGGGGCACGCTTGAGGCAGGCGGTTCAGCCTAGCTCTCTGCGACCAGTGTGGAAGATCATTCCCTAAAGCTCCACATCCTCGCGCTGCGGGACAACACACCGAATAATCATCGGGAAAGAGATCCAGCCGAAACTTCACCACAGACTAATAAAGTAAGTGCACGAGAGCATACTGCTATATGTCTGAGGCACAATGAAGGATCTTACCGTGGCAGCTAACTAAACGCTATACCGCCCCCGTGCTACTGGAACTATTTACTTTCCTCTCCTCCAGTACTGGTGCGTTCTCTCCCTGCAGCTACTTTAATCTTCCAACCACCAACGTACTTCATTAGCGCAGGTGACAATCTATTTTATACTTTTACTTCTACAGGGCTTTACACAGACCCTGGTGTTTCACCAGCAGCTTTTGTTATAAAAGTACACCAATTTTTCCCCCTTTATATTATAAGTGTAGCGCCAGTGTGTACCTATTTTTTACATTTATTTGGGAATCAATTTGACAGCCAGTACATCAACCTTATTCAAAAGGAATTATACCCCACTAATCCAAAACTTTCAGAGGGATTTGGATAGATAGGCCTTAACGAAAATATCATGTCTTGGTAGATTACATGCTCTGAAAAGGATATCCTTACCTCGCTTTCTATACTTATTTAGATCCCTCCTGATCCAAATACCAACTAAAACGTTTACCTATCTACACACTCTGATAAAGTTTCTCTGGCTAGGAAAACGGCCTAGAATAGCACAAAAACTCATGTGTCGCTGTAGGAAAGAGGTTTTTCCCTACCAAACCACATTCAGCACAAATTGCGCAATGAATATGTATATGTCCTAATAGTACGAGATGGGTTACTTTAGAATCATTTCTTACTGAACCGTACTCAGTGCCAGGTTTGATGTGTACCTTGGATCGGCTTCCGAGGAGGCTGGAGAATGTGGCGCCTTTTATAGTGCACTCTTCTCTGGAGGAATGTTCAATTTAAATTTGAACTTCAAATCACAACCTTCTCTAATGACAGCTATTTTACAGAACCCAATGTTTCCACCGGGCCTAGAACCACGAGTATTCTCTTGGTGGACAATGAAAGGTATTCGATTACTTAAGCACCTATGTTCCCCATAGGTTCCCCAAGAATTTGTAATAGGGAGGTCATGCGATTAAACCAGGTATTCCACCGCGCAAAACAGCTCCTTCCAAGTGGTACTACCCCCAAATCTACATTATTTGAAAATAAATGTTTGAATGATTCACTTGGTAGAAGTACGATTTCCTTGATTTATCAGACTTTATATTATCCACAAGATACTAAAAACTGAAGTAGATGGTTCAATGGGAGGAGGATATGGAATTTGAAATGCCATTAGACAAATGGTTTAATAGTTGTGACACTCTCAAAGGGTAGGCTTCAGACTTCCTTGGTGGAGACCTCCTTAAAATTATTACATAGAACTTAAGTACTGGAGAAAATCTGCACCATATTTCCTAATATCTCGGGAGACCGCTTTAGAGGGTGCGGAATGACTGGGGACATGAAACATATGGTGGTCATGTACAGTAGTAACCAGCCTATGGGAAGAGAAAACTTTTAATCACACAGATGCTTGTTAGGCCAATTGATCTGAACCCTGCTGTCTTATTGTTGGGATCTAGACTGCATCAGACTTCCAAAAGCTTTCACAAACTGATAAATTATTTATTTCTGGACGCTAAAATTCATATTGCTGCGCAGTGGAAATCACCTTCTCTGTCAATTCATAGGGTGAGGAAGAGCATGTATGACATTATGTTGTATGAAAGAATAGAAACAACGCTTGGGATTCCTTCTTTAAAGTTTGTCAGCCCTGGATCGATCATTCAGATAACTGACTTGTTCAGGTGTTAAGACTCTCCCCTTAGTAAACGTGTGCACAGCATTCAACAACATGTGGTGCTCAGGTAGGTTCCAACACCTTTAATTATATGTAATAAAATTTTGGTCCCACACAATAAAAAAAGTCGAGATTTCTGTCACAACCCAAAATGGGCACGTTTCCCTGCCTACATTGTGCGCAATGTGGGAATGTACAGAAGGGTAATACTTTCCAACACCCACATACAGGCAAAAGTTTCCAGATTAAAGAATACTACACCTGCGAATCATCCTTTGTCATTTATCTAATTAAATGTCCATGCGGTTTATTATACATTGGGGAGACTACGCAATCTGTACGAGATAGAATATCCAAACACAAGTCCACCATCCGTTGCAATAATCTGCTCTTGCCAACTGCCCATCATTTTTCCCACACATGGACATACTATCTCACAATTAAAATACCAGGTGATTGACTCGGTTTCCCCACAACGACGAGGGGGTGATAGGATCGCACTCCTAAAAAAAAACCCCGGGAAGCCTTCTGGATCCATACCCTGGAGACCCTAACCCCCAAGGGGTTAAACAGGGAATATGATCTGCTTGCCATTATTTAAAGTGATAGGCATTAGATCACACAAATCAACTCTTTTTCTAATGACCTCTTTTCTATTTCTTTAGAGTCGCCTGTATTAATTCCCGGATCCAAACCTTCCATTGGCACTCACTATAATCTGACGGCTCACCCTAATCCGCCTGCACGTGTCCAGTAAAGCAATGATATTAGTCTGTCCTCCTGATTCAGTGGGTCCTGCAGCACTACATATACCATCACTATATCAGCCCCAGTTAGCGCAGCTTAATGTACACATCCGCACTGACACACAACTCAGTGTCCATGTAGCTGCACGGCACCTATTAGTCGTGGAACGCAAGCACCACTCGGTGTAACGCACCACCATGTTGCTGATGTCACTCCCTCTCGGACAGCACCGCCTCTTGCCGGGCACGCCCACCTGGGTGGAACGCAAGCGCCGCTCCTAGGAACGCATCACCGTATTGGTGGCTTCGTTCCTTTCCCAGGTAGCACCGCTACATGCCGGGCACGCCCACTTTCGGTCGGCGCAACACGGGCTCTTCCTGCCGCTCTCCCAGCACATATATAACATGCAGCAGTGCACATGGCATCAGACAAGCGGTGGACAACGCGTCTGCTACGCCTTACACAAGATACCCTCCTGCATTAACTTTACCTTTTAAGCCGGCATTATTACCTAATCATCCTGCACTTTATACCCATCAGGCTGTCTCATACAGACTACTTTTACCAAAAAAGAAATGGCCAAAATATACAGCTCTGTCACATTATATACAATATAATTCCCAAAACGAAAAAGTGAGTCACAGAGCAAAATATATATAAAATATGTCTTTATTAATCCAAATGATAACAATAAAACCAAGTAACAAAAGAAAAATCAGCAGGGTAAGAGTGGCACCAATGTGCTATGCTCAATAAATACAAGTATAAGGGGGTATACATATGTTATATATTCAAAATGGATACTCCACAAGGTGGGTAATAGGAGACATTTAGCAGAGTATACAGTGGTTAAATGTGCCGGCCTGGATAGACATGCAAAATATGCAGTCACTAGTAAACAACAATGAATATGTCTGTAATGTCCAGAATCAAACCATACATCCCCACATAGTGCATAATATAAATCAAGAGTCCCCAGTATCCACAGTGGGTAAACGGCAGATGATACCAACCTAAGTACCAACCTAAGTACAGAGCATAGAAGAGGCCCCGACGCGCGTTTCGCATTCAATGCTTCCTCTCTACATTGACTAAGGGTATGTCTGACTTCCTATACACAACATCACGCCATTTGGCCCATCACTTATATAAGTTTAACCCTTCATTGCAGAAGTTAATTACTACTTGCCTACACTGGCACGTCTCTCCCAAGCACCATCCACTACACGGTATGTGACCCCTCTTTCACTATCTAGCCACTCACTTTTCTCATTAGCATTGTGCCAAGATTGGTTGGTTCTGTACCGTTTTTGTACTAGTTACCTTGCCATATTATTCATGCACTGGAAGTCCAGTCCTGTATATACTTTATTTTGATTTACTTTGCGCTTTTTTGTATATGGTTTCTACTACACCTACAGTAACTGATGAAGGTCTAATTGGTGACCGAAACGTTTTAGTTGCTGGAAATAAATTCACTTCCAAATATAAGTTGAGTGCCAGGTTTTATTACATATAAGACCTTGACCTTCTGAGACCAGATAAAAAGTGAAAAGATTTGATTAAAGCACGTGAAGGCATTTGGTAAAAACTCTATATTGATGATATTTGTAATTGTCTTACTTATTGGAGACTGATTGCTGAAATAATTTTGTATAGCACTTCGATAAATCCTATGTACCTTTCTCCTATCCCTGTCTATGTCTTGTCGCCCCCTTTCAACAGTTGTTATTCATGCTATAGTCCTTTGCAAGGGACAAGATTTAAATTTGATGTTTTATTGTTTCTAAATAAAAATGTATTGAAACTAAAAAAAAAAAAAAAACATTTACCTGTGGCGAAACATTTCTGTGGTCCAGGACACAGACAACATAAAAGTTGTCATCTTGAAAGGCAATTTCAAATCAGAAACATCGCAGGGTCTAGGAATACAAATACATCAACATCTTTAATTCTGTTCACACAGGGCTCAATTTGTCAGGAGGATTTACGGCCTACCACCAAATCTGAGCAATTTCCTCCAAAAACAATGAAGGCATCACCAGCCCTTTGATCTCACATGCATATGGGGTCCATAGAAACACTGCCACGCCTCTTCCTTCAGGCCCACCTATGTCTGCATGAATTCCCTGAACCCTATCTTTAACATTGGGTCCGCAGGCCATGCGGATGTCCCGCATGCAGTCGGCACAGCTTCAAAATGACGCATGCGGAGGCATCCGCATGGCCTGCGTACCCAATGTTAAAGATAGGGTACACAGAACACATGCAGCCGTAGGCGGAGCTGAAGGAAGAGGTGCAGCAGTGGGCAGGGCTTCACAGATGAAGCAGGCAGCCGTCCGCAGCCCTTCCTAATGCTAGTGTGAAGCTAGCCTTAGTTAGATGGCTGACAGCCGATCAGAGGCTGCAAGCTCACTCCTGCTGCCTTTGATAGCAGTAACATTGAAAGGCCACTGGCCTATGTGACATCAGCATGTAGCTGCAGTCGGCAGCCATTTTAAGAACCACACCAAAGACGCTGGAGAGCTCAGGGAGGTGAGAAGAATAACCCTCTCTGAGATTGTTATTAGTATTGTGGATTTTATTAATTATCAGCATTGTAGCACAAAGTCATTGCAAAAGGAGAGGAAACCAGAAGGAGTTCTGCCCTGTAAAAGGCTGCCTCCTTTCTGAGGTGCAGGATCCGGTAGCCGGAACACCGAGGGAGTCATCGTCTCCAAGCCTGGCTCCACAGACTTGCAGGACAGCTAATTCCATATTAGTTGCCCGACCTTTACTCAGGAGGCACGGTGGGAACGGTGGCAACGATGAGAGGCCGGGGCGTGCTAGAGTCCCTGTAAAAAGCTTCATGCCACCAGTCATACAGGTTGTTCCTATCCATCTGGGGGACAGAGAAATAACATCTACAATAGTTGTGAGGACCTTACCGAGAAGCTCAGCAGGAAGGGACTACAACACTCAGGCGCTAGAGGAAGGCTACTGATTTCCACCTGGATAAGGGGACGGTGGATGCTGAAGCCTTCAGTAAAAAGGTAAAGAGACTGCAACCTTGTGTCCTCATTTACTGCGCCTCACACCATCCACCATCTACACACCGGGAAGCCCTGGGGACACGTCACCTGTGGGAAGGTATACCATCTAGCTGCCATAACATCACCCCAGCGGACCCCTAAGCAGCGTCGGTCACCCTGACTGAGTACCACAGGTGGCGTCACGAACATTATCCCTTTAAAGTTCCTTCTCCAATTTACAACGGACCCCCCCCCCCCCCCCCCGAGGGCCACGGACCGGTCAGCCACAGTGACATCCCCTTTGAGAACCGAGGGGCCCGGTACCGAGTACCCCCCTGTCCTACTCAGGGGCGATCCAGTATTATTGGGGATTGTGTTGTGTATGGAGGTTACTTGCTCTTTCCGATATCTATAAGGGGGAAGATTCTTGATTTCCAATAGAAATTAATACTTGGATGTTTAACCCCTCCCTGTCCTATGACTTACAGTGGCAAATATGCACGTACAATTGTTCTACGGTGAAAGCAAGTAATCACTTATCCTAAGGCCATGTTCACACATTCAGTATTTGGTGTATTTGTAAGTCAATACCAGGAGTGGGTGATAAATTCAGTAGTGGTGACATGTTTCCATTACACTTTTCCTCACACTCTTTAATAACAAAGTATAGTGTGATTTTATTCACTGGCTGTTTGTCTTTTGGATTGACGCACTACTCAGTGTCACTTTTACCCACAGGGCTTTCAGGATCGTTACGTTACCCTGTGTCACCATTTCTCGATGTTACATTCTGACTCATCACGTTTATTGCGATTTATCTCTTCCACTGGCAATGATATATGGCGGAAGCTTTAGGTGGACCCACTAAGTATCGTTAAACCAGGATGACCTTTTTCGACGATGCTTATGTATTATATGCTGTGTGTTGCGCCATTGTTTATTACTATTTATTGACTGATTTATGTTTTGTTCTGCGTGTTTTTTCTTTGTTCACAGCGATCACGTGACAAAGGCTCTGGTTAAGCCGAAACGTTGTCGAATCGCATAAGCTGTATATTCTGTTCCGCTCCCAGATTGTGTGTACAATAAATTCACACTATACTTTATGTTATTAAAGAGTGTGCGGTGAATCTTATATCTTATATTTGAGACCTCTGGTCTATTACACCAGCACCTCGTTCTTCAAGGCTGAGTGCACACCATTACCTCTCCTTTATACTACTTATACTTGGTATCTGCACCGGCCGCTCCCTCGCATCAGTGCAAACTTTTCCATGTCTACTGACACTTTTGCATATGATGAGACCACCAGCTCCAACATATTGTCCCATGTGACGAGTTCCAGTGAATTTCTCAGGACCCCAGTGCATGAACTGAGGACCAGGGACTTTGAAAAGGACAGACGCAAGTTAATTTCCTACTATCTTCACTGCACAACCCTAGCAGAATACCATAGACAAAATAAAATACCCCGGCGGCTTAGATGTAATTTACATCCTACCCTCTTCTTCGATAACCCGGAGTATTGCAAAAAATACAAGAAAATTCTTAACAAATGCTCCCTTGATATTATATTAACCATAGAATTTCTCCAAAAAGCCATATCTGAGACAAAACAGAATATTCAGACCATAGAGGCGCAACTCTCCACAACTCTCTTCGGCTGAGTGGTCTTCCTTGAAAACCAAGACGGAGAAGGCCCTGACTGAGCACCAGAAAGTTATCCAGGAGCGAAAGCGTCAAAAGTTTCAGAGGGACTCCGAGGATTACGCCAACAACAGAGTCTATAAATGGACCGATTCTTCCTCCTCCACCTGGCGCCGTCCACGATATCCATGCAGAAATGGATCGCACAGCTTGGAAAGCGACTCTTCAACCACCTCCAACGTTTTTTATCCAAGGGACGCAGGGGGGGGGGGGCATCATCATGGAGTCCCACAAGGCGATCCAAATGAAAGAATGACAACACGATCACAGGTGAGACCACCAATCTGGTGATCAATATATCGGATCATCTTCTCTCCCCTGCAGAATTTGCGGTTCTGCAAAAAGGACTCTCGTTCTGCCCTACATCAACTTGGGACGCTTTCCAGTTGAAAAAGGACCTCGAAGGCTTCTACCAGGCGGTCAGATTAAAGACTCATTTCGGCTTGCATAAGGTTGACACTCATGATTCGGTACCCCCCGTAGAGGGTGACGTGGTTCCCTCACTTTCTATCTTCTCTTGGCTTCTTCAACCGGAGCAATTTTTGTCCACCTCGGACATACCATGCCACCAAAACTTATCTCTCTGGTAGACAAGGAGATTAATTCTCTTACTCACCGGCAACACCTTGGTCTTTTTCCATCACATTCTAATATTTCTCCCACTGAGAAACAAGCACTTTCCTCTCTTCACGCCAATGAATCCATCATTGTAAAACCGGCTGACAAAGGGGGAGCAATTGTAATTATGAACCGTGTACAGTACATGAATGAGATTAATCGCCAGTTCTCAGACACCAATACCTATGGTATTTTACCAAGTGATCCAGTCACCAGCATTAGTCTTAAGATCCGCAGATTTGTTGACATGTACCTTGCACAGCATACTATTGATCACAAAACAGCTACCTTCCTCATCAATCCTCACCCAGTCACAACGGTTTTTTACGTTTTACCAAAAATTCATAAGTCGCTTCAAAATCCACCCGACAGGCCAGTCGTGGCCTCAATGGATTCTGTCTTGTCTCCCCTCTCTGTCTTTCTGGAAAAGGTCCTAACACCACTGATCAGATCAACTCGGCCCTCTCTCAAGGCCCCGTCACACTTAGCGACGCTAAAGCGATCCCGACAACGATACGACCTGTCAGGGATCATTGCTGCGTCGCTATGTGGTCGCTGGTGAGATGTCAAACAGTGAGATCTTCCCAACGACGCAGCAGCGCTGCGGAGACCTGTAGCGACCTGTACAACGATGTCGTTGGTCGTTGTGACCCTGTCACATGGCAGCTATTATGACGATTCAGACCTCGATGAGGGACGTCCTGTGTGACGTTGTAGTCACACAGGCGTGCATTTGCGTTGCCTTTTCCGTGCCCATTCAGTTCCGATTGGTGGTCGCAAGGGTTGAGCGAAACGGGTCGTTCATTTTCAAAAGTCGCCGACTTTTGGCAAAGTCGAGTTTCATGAAACCCGACCCGACCCCTGTGCTGGGTCGGCCATGCGGTACGCGACTTTCGCGCCAAAGTCGCGTTTCAATGACGCGAAAAGCGCCATTTCTCAGCCAATGAAGGTGAACGCAGAGTGTGGGCAGCGTGATGACATAGGTCCTGGTCCCCACCATCTTAGAGAAGGGCATTGCAGTGATTGGTTTGCTGTCTGCGGCGTCACAGGGGCTATAAAGGGGCGTTCCCGCCGACCGCCATCTTACTGCTGCTGATCTGAGCTTAGGGAGAGGTTGCTGCCGTTTCTTCAGAAGCAGGGATAGCGTTAGGCAGGGTCCATTAACCACAAAACCGCTTGTGCTGTAGCGATTTCCACTGCCCAACACCACCTTCGGTGTGCAGGGACAGTGGAAGCTACATTTTTTTTTCCCCCTCAGCGCTGTAGCTCATTGGGCTGCCCTAGAAGGCTCCCTGATAGCTGCATTGCTGTGTGTACGCCGCTGTGCAAACCAACTGCTTTTTTCAAAGCAAAAATCCTCTTGTTCCTTCCTTTCTGCACAGCTATCTTTTTTGTTTGTCCACACTTTTTATTTCATTTGTGCATCAGTCCACTCCTTATTGCTGCCTGCCATACCTGGCTGAGATTACTTCAGGGAGATAGTAATTGTGGGACAGTCCCTTTTTTTTTTTTTTGTGGGAGATTAAGATTGGCATTTCTGCTAGAGTGCCATCCCTGTGTGTGCCATCTCTCACTCAGTGGGCCATAGAAAGCCTATTTTTTTTTTTTTTGCTTGATTTGGGTTCTAAAATCTACCTGAAAAAAATCACATCAATCAGTGGGAGAAAAATATTGGCCTCTGGGCTTGTGTGCCACTCCTGACTCCTGTGGGTGCCATCTCTCACTCAGTGGGCCATAGAAAGCCTATATTTTTTTTTTTTTGCTTGATTTGGGTTCTAAAATCTACCTGAAAAAAATCACATCAATCAGTGGGAGAAAAAGATTGGCCTCTGGGCTTGTGTGCCACTCCTGACTCCTGTGGGTGCCATCTCTCACTCAGTGGGCCATATAAAGCCTATATTTTTTTTTTTTTTCCTTGATTTGGGTTCTAAAATCTACCTGAAAAAAAATCACATCAATCAGTGGGAGAAAAAGATTGGCCTCTGGGCTTGTGTGCCACTCCTGACTCCTGTGGGTGCCATCTCTCACTCAGTGGGCCATAGAAAGCCTATATTTTTTTTTTTTTGCTTGATTTGGGTTCTAAAATCTACCTGAAAAAAAATCACATCAATCAGTGGGAGAAAAATATTGGCCTCTGGGCTTGTGTGCCACTCCTGACTCCTGTGGGTGCCATCTCTCACTCAGTGGGCCATAGAAAGCCTATATTTTTTTTTTTTTTGCTTGATTTGGGTTCTAAAATCTACCTGAAAAAAATCACATCAATCAGTGGGAGAAAAATATTGGCCTCTGGGCTTGTGTGCCACTCCTGACTCCTGTGGGTGCCATCTCTCACTCAGTGGGCCATAGAAAGCCTATATTTTTTTTTTTGCTTGATTTGGGTTCTAAAATGTACCTGAAAAAAAAAATCACATCAATCAGTGGGAGAAAAATATTGGCCTCTGGGCTTGTGTGCCACTCCTGACTCCTGTGGGTGCCATCTCTCACTCAGTGGGCCATAGAAAGCCTATATTTTTTTTTTATTTGGTTTCTAAATTGTCCCTGAAAAATCATTTTATTTTATTTGGTTTCTAAATTCTTCCTGAATAAATCATTTTATTTAATTTTTTTTCTTAAGTCTCTTAAAAAAAAAAAAAAAAGTGGGAGATTAATATTGACATTTTTGCATGAGTGACAGTCCTGCGTGTGTGGCATCTCTCTGATTTTGTGCCACAGAAAACAGAGTGTGTAACATTGTGCCTGATTTTCCTTGCGGTTTCACCAACCTGTAAAGCGATATCGAAATCATACTGAAGTTATAGCTCACCGTGTAAGTTGTGTGACAGCAACAAATAAAGTTAGTTTGGTTACGTTTGTAAAACAATGAGGAAGTCTGGTGGAAGAGGTCGTGGCCGTGGGCGTTCATTGTCAGCTGGTAATGATGGTAGTGGTAGTGGAGCATCAGGTGGCCGTGGGAAAAAAATTATTCCACCTAAGTCTGGAGCTGTGGAGCCAGGTTCGTCGTCTGGCTACACAAGGCCTCGAACACTCCCTTTTCTGGGAGTTGGACAACCGCTTTTAAAGCCGGAGCAGCAACAGCAAGTTTTGGCTTACCTTGCTGACTCAGCCTCTAGCTCTTTTGCCTCCTCTTCTGAAACTGGCAAATCTAAAAGCAGTGCGTCGTTAGTGGATGTTCACGGTCAGGGACAAGTCGCTTCCTTGTCCTCTTCAGCAAAAACAACAACAAGAGAGAAGGATGCAGCAGGCGACACAACGGGTTACTCCATGGAGCTCATTACACATACCGTCCCTGGCTTAGAAAGTGAAGCAGTTAACAGTCCATGCCCATTACAAGTAGATTTTGACATGGAGTGCACTGATGCACAGCCACAGCCAGACTACTATGCTGGTCCTTTGACTCAGACCACAACATTGCCCTCTCAGGGTACTGATCCAGAATCAGACCCTGATGAGACTATGTTGCCCCGTCACGAACGCTATACCGCCGACCTACACGGTGACACAGACGAAGTTGCACACGAGCTACAAGAGGAGGTTATAGATGACCCAGTTGTTGACCCCGATTGGCAGCCATTGGGGGAACAGGGTGCAGGCGGCAGTAGTTCTGAAGCGGAGGAGGAGGGGCCGCAGGAGGCATCAACATCGCAACAGCTTCCATCTGCCGGGCCCGTATCTTGCCCAAAACGCGTGGCAAAGCAAAAAAATGTTGGAGGACAGCGTGTCCATCCGGTTAAAGCTCAGTCAGCAATTCCTGAAAAGGGATCCGATGCTAGGAAGAGTGCAGTCTGGCATTTTTTTAAACAACATCCAATTGATCAGCGCAAAGTCATCTGTCAAAAATGTTCAACTAGCTTAAGCAGAGGTCAGAATCTGAAAAGTCTCAATACAAGTTGCATGCATAGACATTTAACCACCATGTATTTGCAAGCCTGGACTAACTACCAAACGTCCCTTAAGGTTGTAGCACACTCGGCCAATGAAGCTACTCAGCAACGCAACATCCCTTCCGTCACTGTAAGGCCACCATTTTCTTCACCACCGGCAGTATCTGTGCAGGTTTCTTTGCCAGCCCAAAGCAGTCAGGGTCAGGGAATCACCAGTTTCGTTGGAGGTAATACTGCATCTAGGGCACCGGCGGAAACAATACCGTCTCCAACCGTCTCTCAGTCTGCCATGTCCACCGGCACACCCGCTAGTTCCACGATCTCCAGCTCTCCAGTCCAGCTCACCCTACATGAGACTCTAGTTAGAAAAAGGAAGTACTTATCCTCGCATCCGCGTACACAGGGTTTGAACGCCCACATAGCTAGACTAATCTCGTTAGAGATGATGCCCTACCGGTTAGTTGAAAGCGAAGCTTTCAAAGCCCTGATGGAGTACGCTGAACCACGCTACGAGCTACCCAGTCGACACTTTTTTTCCAGAAAAGCCATCCCAGCCCTGCACCAGCATGTTAAACAGCGCATCGTCCATGCACTCAGGCAATCTGTGAGTACAAAGGTGCACCTGACAACAGATGCATGGACCAGTAGGCATGGCCAGGGACGTTACGTGTCCATCACGGCACACTGGGTGAATGTGGTGGATGCAGGGTCCACAGGGGACATCAATTTCGGGACAGTTGTGCCTAGCCCACGGTCTAGGAAACAGTTGGCGGTAGGCGTTCGCACCCCCTCCTCCTCCTGCAGAAGCGAGAGCTCTTCCACAGACCACAGTCGTGAAACCACTCCATCGTCAGCTGTCACTGTTGCACACCTGTTGTCCCATTATGGGACAGCTACTGGCAAGCGTCAGCAGGCTGTATTGGCTATGAAGTGTTTGGGCGACAACAGACACACCGCGGAAGTTCTGTCCGAGTTCTTGCAGCAAGAAACGCAGTCGTGGCTGGGCACAGTAGATCTTGAGGCAGGCAAGGTAGTGAGTGATAATGGAAGCAATTTCATGGCTGCCATCTCCCTTTCCCAACTGAAACACATTCCTTGCCTGGCTCACACCTTAAACCTGGTGGTGCAGTGCTTATTGAAAACTTATCCTGGTTTCTCAGATCTGCTCCTCAAAGTGCGTGGACTTTGCGCACATATCCGCCGTTTGCCTGTACACTCCAGCCGTATGCA
Organism: Ranitomeya imitator; assembly: GCF_032444005.1. NCBI lineage: Eukaryota > Metazoa > Chordata > Amphibia > Anura > Dendrobatidae > Ranitomeya > Ranitomeya imitator. Next base: position 558,264,073 of record NC_091287.1, read on the forward strand.
GACCTATCAGCGGTCTTTGAACCTTCCCCAGCATCGCCTAATCATAGACGTTGCAACAAGGTGGAACTCAACACTGCACATGCTTCAGAGACTGTGCGAACAGAGGCGGGCTGTTATGTTTTTGTGGGAGGATACACATACACGGGCAGGCAGTAGGATGGCAGACATGGAGTTGTCGGGTGTGCAGTGGTCGAAGATACAAGACATGTGTCAAGTCCTTCAGTGTTTTGAGGAATGCACACGGCTGGTTAGTGCAGACAACGCCATAATAAGCATGAGCATCCCACTAATGCGTCTGCTGATGCAAAGTTTGACGCACATTAAGGATCAGGCGTCTGCACCAGAGGAAGAGGAAAGCCTTGATGACAGTCAGCCATTGTCTGGTCAGGGCAGTGTACAGGACGAGGTAGCGGGCGAAGAGGAGGTGGAGGACGAGGAGGATGATGGGGGTGAGTATATTTTTAATGAGGAAGCTTTCCCGGGGGCACTGGAAATTGGTGGCGTGGCAAGGCCGGGTTCTGGTTTTTTGAGGGACACAAGTGACGTCGATTTGCCTGCAACTGCCCCTCAACCAAGCACAACTGGAACTTTGGCCCACATGGCGGATTATGCCTTGCGTATCCTCAAAAGGGACACACGCATTACAAAAATGATGAACGATGACGATTACTGGTTGGCCTGCCTCCTTGATCCTCGCTATAAAGGCAAATTGCAAAATATTATGCCACATGAGAACTTGGAACTAATATTAGCAACAAAACAATCAACTCTTGTTGACCGTTTGCTTCAGGCATTCCCAGCACACAGCGCCCGTGATCGTTCTCACACGAGCTCCAGGGGCCAGCAGACCAGGAGTGCTAGGGGTGCACACATCAGAAGTGGAGTTGGACAGAGGGGTTTTCTGACCAGGTTGTGGAGTGATTTTGCTATGACCGCAGACAGGACAGGTACTGCTGCATCAATTCAAAGTGACAGGAGACAACATTTGTCCAGTATGGTTACAAACTATTTTTCATCCCTTATCGATGTTCTCCCTCAACCGTCATTCCCATTTGATTACTGGGCATCCAAATTAGACACCTGGCCAGAATTGGCTGAATATGCATTGCAGGAGCTTGCTTGCCCGGCTGCTAGTGTCCTATCTGAAAGAGTATTCAGTGCTGCTGGTTCAATATTAACCGAAAAAAGGACTCGTCTGGCTACACAAAATGTTGATGATCTAACATTCATTAAAATGAACCACAACTGGATTTCTAATTCTTTTGCCCCACCTTGCCCGGTCGACACCTAGCTTTCCTCTGAAAAGCTCTTGCCTGTGGACTACTGTGAATTACTTATCAAATGTCTTAATTTGCAGCAGCTGATTGTCCAGCATACGACATGTTAACACCTCCCTAAATGGCCAAACCCCCCACACGGGCCCGTGGTATCGCGACTTGGCGCAAGCACCCGTGAGAGTGCTGTTTGTCTGAAGAGGTGGGTGTGCCCGCTTTTGCTCGACAGCACTGGCACTGGGTCCCTCATAGTACAATAAAGTGGCTCTGGCGGTGGTGGTGCGCACCCAACGTCAGACACACTGTTGTAACATGAGGGGCCCTTTGGCCTGTACCGCCGTCCACAAGAGAGTTCACCCACCCCCAGGTCAAACATTGCTCTGCCACTTCCACAATTATCTCTCACACTTCCACCAATGTTTAGACCATGCGCTGACATCCTTTCATTCCTGACACTGACAATACCATTGTGTTGACATGTATGACGGTACTTCACATAGTCAGGGGCAGTGTCCTCTATTTACCCAAGTAAATACTTTGCGCCAAATTAGTAGGTCAGAAACTACACAGAGGATCCCACCCCTGTACCTAATGATTGCACCCTATAGTGTTTCCGTTGTGTTTTAAATGCGAGACATTCACATTTCTGTATTGTTTTTGACTACTAACTGGCAGACACTCATTACAATCTGACTACACTGACCAGACCACTGCTGCCCGTGTACCCCTGGAACCAATTTCTAATTGCCTAAAGCAAGGCCAATTTTTTTGTGTTAGGCCTTTGATGCCTGTCTGCGGTCACTCCTTCCACTAGACCTCCACTGACCAGACCACTGCTGCCCGTGTAACCCATGGAACCAATTTCAAATTGCCTACAGCAAGGCCAATTTTTTTATGTTAGGCCTTTGAGGCCTGTCTGCGGTCACTCCTTCCACTAGACCTCCACTGACCAGACCACTGCTGCCGGTGTACCCATGGAACCAATTTCAAATTGCCTACAGCAAGGCCAATTTTTTTATGTTAGGCCTTTGAGGCCTGTCTGCGGTCACTCCTTCCACTAGACCTCCACTGACCAGACCACTGCTGCCCGTGTACCCATGGAACCAATTTCAAATTGCCTACAGCAAGGCCAATTTTTTTATGTTAGGCCTTTGAGGCCTGTCTGCGGTCACTCCTTCCACTAGACCTCCACTGACCAGACCACTGCTGCCCGTGTACCCCTGGAACCAATTTCTAATTGCCTAAAGCAAGGCCAATTTTTTGGTGTTAGGCCTTTGATGCCTGTCCTCGGTCACTCCTTCCACTAGACCTCCACTGACCAGACCACTGCTGCCCGTGTATGCCGATGGGCGGGGGTTTATGATGCGCTTCCGGCACAGGTATGTTAAATGCTGCTGTCAGAGATTGACAACAGCATTTAAGATGTTAACAGCCATGGGTGGATCGGAGAAAAGTTGCAGGCTCATCGCCGCATCAAACAGGGGGAGGCAACCTTGGACGAGCCTATACATTTTTACCTTGTCCCAGTATGGGACATCTATGTTTCCTGATCTCATACTTTGCAATGCATTTAAATTGCAGGGCATCAGATCAGCGTCTTGCAGGCAGGGAGGAGGCATTTCAGCTCCTACTCTCAAAGAGCTTAAAGGCCAAGGCCATAGTCCCTGGGTGACCTTGCAGCCATCTTTCATCCCGGGGTCACCATGGAGACCGTCGGCACAAAGCAATGGCAAACGAATTGTGATCATGGGAGCAGAGAGGGAGCTACCACCCTCTGCGATGCCCATTGTTGTCACTGTCACTATTGACAGCAGCATCAGAGGGGCTAAACGCCCACGATCAATGCTAGCAGGGCGTCACCTCTCATATTGAGTTGACACCCACATTTGATCGTGACGGTGCTTGGTGTGAGCTCATGTGATCCCACAGCACTGTACATATATGGCGCATGTTGGGAAGGGGTTAAGAAAGAAGTGTGTAAAGACAGAAGACACAACCTTCAAAGAAATCAAGCATTTTGGAAATTAAGAAAAGTAAACACTGAATCAGAAGGCAAACATTTTAATAAAGTTCACAATACTAATAACAATACCACACACAATACAACACAACCACTCACCGATTCATCAAACCTACATACTAAAGATGACCTGCTAATAGTTGTTATCACATTTTACTGTCTTTATGAGTATAACAGCAGCTCTAGAATGTAGTCTTTATGTTGTTTTTTATCAATTTTGAAACACTACTGCTTTTGACAGAACAAACTTGACATTTCAGTCTGTCTTAAAATATTGTGCACAGGGCAACAAGCTCAGAGTACAAAACCAGCACTAAAGCTACATATAAATTATGCAAAAGGAATCAATGAAGAAAGTAATGCAATAAAAGGAACAAATAATGTCATGTCAAATGCATACAGGTTGCTGGGGAGAGGATGTATGCCTACAAAAAAGTGCTGAATGATTGCCCACTGTCCTTAAAATCTGATGATACCTATGGTGCTAATTACAATCAGTTCCTTCTATAAAATCTTACAATGGCTTTAAAATATAAAACATTAAGTAGCAATGAAGAAAGTGTTTAAGTAGGAAAGATGGATATGCTTCTTAGACCAGCTAATTTTCCTTACTGCTCAGTTCACAGATCTGGGGGTATGACCTAGAATAATGGCCCAACAGACGGAACTTGCTAACATTTCACCTGAGAAGAGCTGACAAGTGTCCATTCAGTTTTTTTTATATAAGACAGTAAAGGCATAACAATCATTTCCAAACCATGAAATCTTTGAGATCTCTTAGAGCAACAATTAGAAAAAAAATATAATGTAACTCATTAGAAACACATATATAAGACACTTTATAAGCGTGCCCCGAGGAACACTCCGGTATAAAACATCAGAAAATATAAAAATAAGTATTTTGCTTATAAAAAAGAAAATACTGGAGAGATATCAAATGCAGACATTTTAACATTAAAAACAAACACATACAACAAAAATCTGGTACAGTACAAAAATTGGCCACCAGCTACAAAAACTTTCTCCTGCAAGTAGTTAACTGAAAGTTTTTTTTCAATTGAAAACACAGATATGGCATCCACCGAGTGTTGTCCTGTCGCGTCTTCTTTATATTATTGCCAAGAAGCTGCAAAACAATGAAAATAATAAAATCATTATTTACCAAAAAAATAGAGTAAGTCAAAACCACATTACAAATAAACATTCATTACAAATAAAGAAGCAGGGCGCGTCCGAGGGTGAGTATATACCTATTAGGTATATAATCACCCTCGGACGCGCCCTGCTTCTTTCCGACAGCCTTCCTTCCTAAGAATCAGCCCTTCCAGGACCTTCGGTGACGTCAGCGGTGACGTCGCGGCTTGTGATTGGTCGCGTGAGCGGTCACATGGGCAGCCGCGCAGCCAATCACAAGCCGCGACGTCACCGCGACGTCACCACAAGGTCCTGGAAGGCTGATTCTAAGGAAGGAAGGTTCCCGATTAGTACCAGGGGGCGTCAGAGGGTAAGTATTGCGATATTTTTTATTTTAATTCTTTATTTTACACTAAAATATGGATCGCAGGGCCTGAAGGAGAGTTTCCGCTCCTTCAGACCCTGGGAACCATGGAAACCCAATGCACTGCATTGGGTTTCAGGTTTCGGCCGACCCCGACCAAAAGTCGGGTTTCGTGAAACCCGACCCGATCCTATAAAAGTAAAGGTCGCTCAACCCTAGTGGTCACTACTGCGTTCTGATTGGTGGCGGCCTTGCCTTATGAGGCGACACAATAGCCCTTCCGTCCTTTGTTCCTGACCGCGTGGTGGTTTGGAGATCGTTGTAGAGTTCTCCAGCCTGCAACTCCTCTTTGATTTATCTATTCTTCAACGGTTCTTCTGACACCTATACTTTGTGCACAGTAGGTATCGTTTGGGGTCTCAAATGCGTTTTCATTTTTCCTTAATTTATAGGGCACCTACTAATTATCTGCTATCATTGCTCTGGAGGGAGGGAGGGCTTGGCTGCTATCTGTGTACATATACTTTTGCACAGGCAGCCATTTTAGGCAGTCTCGTGGGCACACGGTAGTGTGGTTCAAACTTTATTTTTAACTCTTTTTAAAATGTTCCACATATGCTCACTGTATGCTATTCTTTCTTTCAGATGTCTTACAATAGCGAGGAATTTGTCCGTGAATTAATCGAGATATCGGTCCCTGCCCTGCCTTTGGCAGATTAAATCTGCTGAGTACAGTAATAGAAATAAAAAAAGGGAGGCATATGGAAAACTTGTTGATCTTTTTAAGCAGCATAACCCCTGCGAGAAGGTGGATGAGAGCGTTGTTCGGAAAAAGATCCAGGGTCTACGCACAGTGTATAAAAAAAGAGCTGAACAAGGGGGTGAAGTCAATGAAGTCTGGTGCCGCCACAGATGAGGTTTATGTGCCCTCGTTATGGTACTATGACTTGCTTGGCTTCACCCGAGACCAGGAGCTGCCGCGCACAATGGTATCTTGGATGCGGCAGACCCTGGATCAAGACCCTGTGATCCCGACTGACACCCCTGTTGGAGATGTAAGTACCTTCTTTGCTTGCTTCCCTGTAAAAAGCATTAAAACTTGGTCTCATGCCATAGTTGAATAGAAAATATTAACTAAGTTTTTAACTGCTTTATTCTGCAGTTTATAAAATATCCCTTCCACTTCAGATAAGTACAATCCTTAACTCTTTTTGCCCCACTCAGTGCTCATACCATTGAATGACAATTCCTATCCTGTACTACTAGTTCCTCCCCTTAATTCAAATTTTCTGTTCCTGCAGCAACATCGGCATGATCTGTCAACCGCAACCAGTGACGACATGCTGGGTGATGAACCGAGTCTGGCGGAGGCTACTGAGGGGTCGAGTGAAGACCCTGCACCCTCAACTCAGCTACTGTACCACGGCGAATAAACAATTTACGCAGAAGAAAGGCCACCTTGTCGCCATCGACAGAGCTAGTCTGTTTGGCAAAGCAAATTTTAAGCCAGCAGACCAACACTAGCGTGGACAGCTTTGCCAACTTCGCCGCTGATCGTCTTGGGAAGCTGGAAGACACACAGAGGATCCACGCCGAAAGGGTCATTTTTGAGACTAAGTAAAGCGGCAGCCGGTCAACTGGATGAAATGTCAACTGTACACAGTTGGATGGAACGTGATCCTTGCTCACGGCAGTCAATGACATAAACGCCAGAGGCAATGCGTAGCACACCAGTGCGTCGAATTATATCACATCAAAACCTGCCGCTTGCCCCTCCTCCACAATATCCCAGGTTTTCACATTCTTTCCTTGCCCAATTATCTTCTCCGCCCAGGCAAGGATTTTTGAATGCAGAAAACCAGTATGAAGAACTTTAGTGCCATTTTACTTTTAGGTAGGATTTGTACTGTGTTTTTATGATACCTGAAGAAGGATATATACTGTATCCGAAACGCGTTGTATCTCTTCTATTTTAAGTTATGAAATAAAAAAATATGAAATATCATCTTTGAATGTGAGTCCTGGGAAGCGCTGCCATTCATGGGCTGGATGTGCTTTTCTTGAACTACTCATACTGTGTGAGCCTTACTCTGGCTCTCTCACTTGGGTCCACCCGAGGCAAGCTGCAAGCCCTGTATATTGAAAAGTATCTCAGAGGGAATTTGGAGGATACACGATCTAAAGCCATTTTAGTCTTTTATCAGGTGAGTGCATAAAATTGTGCACCCTTTAAAGACTATAATATTGTGTTTACGCACTTAGGGCGCCGCGATTTGTCTGTTCTTCTCTCCCAAACAGGGTTTTTTTGTATATTTTACTTTTAGGGTTTAAGTTTCATTGTTAAATAGTTAAGTTATTGTTAATGAAATAGTTAATTTAAAATGTGTATTAATTTTAATATTTGTTATAAATAAAAATGTTTTTTGATTCAAACTTGCAGCCTGCTTTACTGAATTCAGCATATAGTTATTTGCAGGTCTAGTAGGCGGGGTAATGGGCTGGGTGTAACACATACATAGAAATATACACAGATATACAGATACCTACATATACACACTCACAGACTCACAGACATACAAATATAAATACCTATCTAAAAATAAATATATATCCATACATAAAACCACCAACACTCCAGTTTTCCTGTGCAACCGGAGACACTGTATTGATAATGCGTCACTTTTCGAACGCAGCAGCGTCTCCGGTCTGACCTGGAGATATTTAGAATTCAGCCAGCTTCCTTCGCGCACGCAGTAGCGTCCTGTAATAAACCTGCTGGAGACGTTGATGCGTCGTAGGCGTGGTTTACGGCGTTGATGCGTCGTAGGCGTGGTTTACGGCGTTGATGCGTCGTAGGCGTGGTTTACGGAGTTGATGCGTCGTGGGCGGGGTTTACGGAGTTGATGCGTCGTGGGCGGGGTTTACGGAGTTGATGCGTCGTGGGCGGGGTTTACGACGTTAATGCGGTCTAGCTTGTTACAAGAGGCGGCATAATGGCGGCCAGGAGACGAGCAACACCATGGGGCGACGCAGAAGGTGGATGCAAGGGATTATGGGTGTCATGAGCACTCTGGTCATCCAGTCCTCCACAAGCAGGCTGTGCTGCGGAGGATCAGTCGGGGCCTAGCCCAGAGATTTGGGGTGCAGCGCTCCAGTACCCAGATCCGGAAGAAGCTGGCGGATCTGCAGTACAGGTCCAGTGAGCGTATCGCCAGCATCCGGTCACAGAGCCTGCCCCATTGTGGTGAGTGGCGTTAAGATAGGTTAGCATAGCATATGGCGGCACATTAGTTACAACAGTAATTACAGTGCAGCACCTCAGGTATGTAATAAGTTATTTTTTCTCCAGCACCTGCAGACCCGGAGCCCCAGCCGGAGTCACCTACAGGCTCGTCACCTACAGGCTCGCCAGCAGCACTCCGTGATATGGGTGCAGCCTTGTCTCCCGGTAATTCTTGCACATAAAAAAAGGTCCATACAACTTGTAAAGGATAGGGCTGTCGTGTACTATGAAGTGTTGTATCTTTCCCTAGCCGGTGATACCAGAGGATCCGGGTGGTTCCTTAGCTTGTCATCACCCGAGCTAACCGGAAACCGTAATTGTTAAATAACAAACACGTACCTGATAGTTAGATGAATGTACAGAATAAGTTTTACCATTCCCTCAATAAAAATCCCTACATTAGAGGACCTCCTGGCTTCACACAGGAGGATGATGGTGGCACAGCAGACACTGACTGATGTAGTCTAACAGCATGGAGTGATGCTGGCAAGTTTTGTGGCTGCCCAACAGCAGAGCGGCAGCCACTAATTTTTTTTTTTGTTGTTGTTTTTATATTTTAGTTTTTTGTTGGTGTTATATTTATTATCGTTTTTAAGCAAAATTTAAGTTTATATCCGCTGTTGTGTACGCTTTGTTGAAAACAAATAACATGTTTCATCACACACTCATGTATGCATCTGTATACATGCACCTAGGGGCCCCGAAAATTTTGACAGTATGGGGCCCCGAAATTTATATTGGCAGCCCTGTATGTATATATGGATGTATCTGTATACATATGAGTACACGTATGTATATACGGGCCCTAACTACTGAAAGAATGAGAAACAAGGCTTTTGCAAAGTAGAACAGTTTATTAGACAAATCATTACAATAATAAAAATAGTGTATAAATGTCAGTAGTAGCCCACTATAAGTTCCAAGTAACAGCACCAGGACCGTTAAAATATTGCCAGTAGTTGTCTCGGCAGGTCTTCGCATCGTGGGTGTTTCTGCCAGGTCCCAATGGTTGAAGGCCTGCAATTGCGGGATCGTTTGCGCGCCATTCACCAAGCTGCACTTCCCCATTTACTAGGCCCACAGTGTCCATGAAGCCAGGTGGACTGTACGCCAATGCATCGCGACAGCGAAGGAAGTTGTGAAGCACGCAACAAGCCAAAACAACGGAGTCTATCGATTCAAGCTTCATGTTAATAGGCGTGTGGAAAACTCTGAAGCGATTGGCCATGATACCGAAGGCATTTTCTACAACCCGACGTGCCCTTGACAAGCAGTAATTGAAAATTCTTCTTTCCTCTGTTAGACTTTTCTGGGGGAACGGTTTGATAAGATTGGGATGAAGCTGGAAGGCCTCATCACCGACAAAAACAAAATTAAGGTTGCCTCTATTCTCAGAGTTGGGAGGCAAGTGAAGGTCACAGTTCAAACACTCTACAAAGAGTGTGTGCTCTAAAACACCACCATCGGAAACCCTTCCGTTCATGCCAACATCTACATTTATAAATTCGTAATTCGCGTTAACAAGGGCCATCAGGATGATGCTGAAATAGCCCTTATAATTAAAGAAATAGGATCCGCTGTTCGGTGGTTGAGTGATCCGGACATGTTTCCCGTCCAAAGCCCCACCACAGTTAGGGAACTGCCAAAGCTGCTCAAAATCGGAGGCAATCTTTTTCCATTCCTCCTCCGTGTTGGGAAACTGCATGTAGCTACGTAGACTGTGGAAAATCGCATTACATGTCTCTGGAATTAGAACGCTGAGCAGGGGCCTTGAAATGGCTGAAGAAAAATGCAAGTCTTGCAGCGAGCGCCCGGTGGCCAGGAATCGCAGCGTGACTGCCAATCTTTCATCTGCCGGGATGGCAGCACGCATCGCTGTATCCTTCCGTTGAATCAGTGGAGTAATTCTTTCCAGTAAATGTTTGAAGGATTCCTCTGACATCCGCAGATAGTTGAGGAAATCATGAGGATTCTTCTCCTGAAGCTCTCTTACAAGGTGCATGTGGGACAAATCAGACATCTTCTGCAGACAGTCTGGTCCACATGCGACGCTTTCGTTTGGAACTCCTCTCTAGCATCCGTGCCTCATCTTGACACCGAGCTTCCTCAACCAGCAATGCAGCAAACACAACAGCACACTGTGCATTGTTCATGATGCTGCAAACTGAAACAAATAAAATAAAAAGATGAGAAAGTTATTAAAAAAAATAAAACAATAAATGCACTCCATTCCGTTACCGTGCATGACAGAAAACATGCTGTATGGGTGTGCACGCACAAGACCCCCTAAAATGGCAGCCCGTGCAAAAGTATATGTACACAGATAGCAGCCAAGCCCTCCAGAGCAATGATAGCAGATAATTAGTAGGTGCCCTATAAATTAAGGAAAAATGAAAACGCATTTGAGACCCCAAACGACACCTACCGTGCACAAAAGGTGTCAGAAGAACCGTTGAAGAATAGATAAATCGAAGAGGAGTCGCAGGCCGGAGAACTCTACAACGATCTGCAAACCACCACGTGGTCAGGAACAAAGGATGGAAGCGCTACTATGTTGAAGGCATGACCGCCAATCAGAACGCAGTAGCGACCACCAATCGGAGCGGAGGGGTGCGGAAAAGGCAACGCAAATGCACGCCTATGTGTTGGTGTCTGAGTCGTCAACGAGGTTGTTGGTAAGGTGTCAAACACAGCGATGTGTGCTACCAGCAGGACCTCAACGATCAAAAAAAGGTCCAGGTCATTCCGACACGACCAGCAGGGGCCTGGTCGCTGCTACGTGTCAAACATAGTGAGATCGCTACTGAGGTCGCTGTTGCGTCACAAAACTTGTGACTCAGCAGCGATCTCGCTAGCGACCTCGCTTAGTGTGAAGGTACCTTTAGACACTGGGCACTTCCTGAGTGTAATTAAACAACTTGGCACAGTTCCACCTGACAGCACCCTTGTTACTCTTGATGTAAATAGCCTCTACACGTCTATCCAACACACCAAGGGCATTGAGGCCACAAGGTACCTGCTATGCCAATCCTCTGTCGGAAGATGCTATCCAATTTTGCCTTGATTTGCTTCATCTTGTACTCTGAGAATTACTTCTTGTACAGGGATACGTTCTACATCCAAAAGTGCGGCACAGCAATGGGTTCGAACGTTGCGCCGGCTTATGCCAACGCGTTTATGAATTACTTCGAAATTACCCATGTATTCACCAACAGTCTCTTTACACACCATGCGTTGGGATATCATCGCTATATAGATGACATCTTTCTCATTTGGACAGGCACCTCTGATACGCTAACATCCATCATGACACCGAATCAGTACCCTTTTTGGACACTATGGTCTCAGAAGACATCTTGGGGGGCTTATCCACGGATGTCTATTGTAAACCCACGGACTATAACAGTCTTTTACATTACACCAGTTGTCATCCTCGTGCCATGAAAAAGTTTGCCACGATCTCAGTTTAACAGGGTTGCCCACATTGTCTCTGACACCACTAATCTGAATGACAGGTTGGACACAATGACACAGAAATTCCGGACTAGATGCTACCCTTCTAGACTCCTCACTGAGAAGACAGACTCTTTCACCTCCATCTCCTCTTCCATGCAATAGACCCACAGAGAGGGTTCCATTTGTCCATGTCTTCCACCCACTAATGCCTAAGGTCTATCCCATCATTAGGAGTCACTGGCCCCTCTTGGCAAAAGCATACCGTGACATCCCCCCATTCAGGGAACCGGCCCTTATGTGTAGCAAAAGACCCACTAACATTAAGGATAGGCTTGTCAGGGCGGACATAGGCAGTACGCGCCCCGCCTCTACACAGACATACCTTACCACCCGACGTCATGGTACTTTCCCTTGCCTAAGCTACACAGCATGTTCTAACATTATAAAATCGGATTGTATAACCCACCCTATGACTGGTAAATCCTACCACATATGGGGTTTCTTCACATGAAACTCCAACTTCGTTGTCTATTTGGTAAAATGCCCCTGTGGGCTCCTCTATGTGGGTGAAACCACACAGCATATCAAGGACCGTATTGCCAGTCACAAATCCACCATCAGATGTGGCAACAATTGGCTACCCCTACCAGACCATGTTTTGAAATTTAGGCACACAGTGGCCCAACTCAAATTTCAAGTTATCGAGCATGTCCCCCGTCCTAGGCGGGGGAGGGGTGATCATGTCAAATTACTCAGGTCACGTGAAACCTATTGGATCCATAAATTGGATACCTTGGCCCCGAAGGGACTCAATTGGGAGATTGACTGGTTGTTGTAAGCATTTGTGAATTTCCTTGTATTTTTTCCCCTACTAACCTTTTTTCATCCTTTTTCAGACTCGTTAATTACGTGTGACAGTAGATCCACTTTCCTTTATGAAACTAGGTGAGTTATCCTCTTTTCTTGCATGCATACACCAACATATGTTCATTATCTAGTGCATACATTCCAGTCATTTAGGTTCATTTGCAGACGTATATTTCCTTTGTACGTACACACCTATTAATAGTGGTGTTATCCAGACAGTATATCTCCCAATCATGTATATATATTTTTATCTGCAGGTGTATATTCCTTTGATAAGTAAACGTATATGTATGCAGGTCCTCCTCTATACCTAATAGGTCTCACATACCTCCACTTTTAACCCCCCCCCCACCCTTCAGTACACCACGCATCTGATACCATCTATTCAATACCCTTATATTTCGTCTATGATGCCCACTATTTTCTACTTGCACGCATATTACTGATTTTGTTAAGCCCATTACTAGCAGCGAGATCTGCGGCATGTTTACCGGTCGTCATAGCAATGAACTGACATGCACATTTCATATCGCACAGTTGCGATACGTCACTTCCGGTTCTCACCACGCACTTCCGGTGCGGCGGCCGGGAGCTCCCCCTTAAGTAGAATCAAAGCCGGAACATGCTCACGCCGGTCACAGCAGGGCGCGGGAGCGCCGCTTACTACTCAGGACATTGCAGGTAATATGGGGCTTCCCAGATAACCCCCGGTTTATTCCTAGTAGGACTGGTCTTATATACGCTGTTTACCCCTACAGATCCAGAACTTTGGCTGCTTCACGTGGACATTTACACCCTATTAGGTACTACATGCATTTCCATGGACATTTTATTTTCTTTATACTGACTCGCTTTTCTCTATAGTGTAGGATTAATACCACTAGGACAATCCCCTTCTACCTAAAGGATTGGTGCTGTTCCAATTTTTGCTATTATGTTGTTGTCTGGAAATTTTTGCACATATAGATTTTTTGTCTTTTTGATATTTTTGACTTTTACCAACATCCTTAAGCCATTTTTTGGAAACATGGATAAAATTACCATGGAGCCAGGTGTTTTTAACTACACTGTGGAGGATGAGGAACGTATACTAAATAACATTGAGGGGGATGCAGCTTTCTTGAAAATACCCTCACATGCTGCAATGAAACATAAGTATATAAATGATATGAAGCGCCTGAATAGTTCACAGTTACACCTAACTACACTGGGACACGATCTAAGGGAGCGTAAAATACCAGGAGGACTGAGGTCTAACATACGCCCTAATCTATTTTTTGGGAATGCAGCATTCTGTAATAGATTCACAATGATATCAAATAAATATGCTATGGATATAATGCTGTTAAATGTGGAGTTTCTACAAGATGAAGTTAAAAAGTTGCAACATAGCATAAGTGAAATGGAAAAGAAGATGCAGGAACTATTGAGTAAAGATGATTGGACAATATTTAAGGAGAAGGTGGATAAGGATATATGTAAATTCCGGGGAGAACTGGAGGAAACTAAGAGGAAAAAAGGGAAAAGGGATACTGGAGATTGGGATACTGGAGATTATGAGACTGGTCGCATATATACTTGGCAAATGGACAATTCGAAAATGCCCTGGAAAAATAGAGGTCCTGTGGGGACAGGAAGAGTTAATATTAATAACAGTGAATATTCAAATACTGTTTTTGTTCCTTACAGATTTGACCAAAACTACAGAAGAAAAAGGCGCCAAAAAGGCAGGCGCCAGCACCGGAGGCAAAAAGAAGCCAGAAAAAAACAAAGCACAACCCCAGAAGACAATAAACCTCAGGAGAAGGGAACAGAACTTATAGTAAACACCTCTAAAAAGGTATTAACGAACATGCAAATTTCTGTACTAGGCAAGGGACTGAGTTTTAGCCCATGTGCACATATAGACTGGTTTGAGCTACAACTGGATCTTGAACGTTTCTTCAGACAGATTAAACTAAGAGAATGGTTTTATGATAAAGACACCAATATTAAGGTCAGAGTAAGCAAATTTGATTTAAATGGAGTACAATTAAAGAAAAATAGCAAATTCATACCACCAACCAACTCAGCAGCGATTGAGGCCTTTGAAATGGCAGTGAAACTAGACATTGAACAACTGAGGAATAATGTTGTAAAAGAATATGCACACCCGAATATCCTTGGAGAGGAGGATTGCAGGAACTTGTCCATGACGACGAAATTGTGGAGAAACCTGCAGATAAGGGGGGAGCAGTCATCGTCATGGACAAAGAAACGTATATCGCTGAAGTAATGAGACAGTTAAGTGATAACAATGTGTACTTGAAAATGGATGGTGACCCTAAGTTTGACATAAGTAGAGAGATTAAGGCTTGTTTAAAAGAAGCACTGGATGCTTATGTGATAGATCAGGATTTGTACGACTACTTATTTGAAAATAGCCCACGAACTCCAGTGCTATATATAATACCAAAGATACATAAGACGATGGTTAACCCTCCAGGGCGACCTATAGTTTCAGGGGTGGGTTCAATTTTCAACAAGATAGGTATCTTCCTGGATAAGATTTTGAACCCTATGGTAAAACAATGCAAGTCATATCAGGGATACAACCGATTTTTTAAGAAAATTGGAGGCACTACAGTTGGAGGGTGATGTGATACTTGCATCCTTTGATGTAGTGTCTCTTTATAAGTCTATTGACCATGAACAGGGTTTGAGGGCAGTTGCAAGGAAGCTGGATCCACCGAGGTTCACATTGGAAGGTAAAGCGTTTTTATTGAAAATGCTAGAGATTATTCTGAAACTAAATTACTTTTTGTTCGGTGATGTGTTTTATATGCAAAAGCGTGGAACAGCTATGGGGGCCAATATGGCCCCCTCATATGCAAATTTGGTCAAGGAAGTCCTGGAGGAGGACCTCATCTATGTATCCCACCACTTCCGACATGTTTTGGTGTGGTGGAGGTACATAGATGACATCTTCCTCCTGTGGACAGGGTCTCAGGAAGAGTTGGAAAATTTCCATTTGTTTTTGAATACTATTGACGATACAATTAAGTTCACGTTCGTTATGTCTAAAAGGAACATTCAATTTCTTGATGTGCTTGTCAGTCTGGAGGAAGGTTAACTTAGTACCACATTGTTTGTAAAAAATACGGATAAAAACAATCTCCTGTTATTTGATAGTCAACACCCACGGTCCATGGTGAAGTCCATCCCGCTAAGGCTACTTTCACACTAGCGTTAACTGCAATACGTTAAAATGCGTCGTTTTGCCGAAAAAACGCATCCAGCAAAATATTTTGCTGGATGCGGTTTTTTCCCCATAGACTTGTATTGGCGACGCATTGCGACGGATTTGCATACGTCGGTATACGTCTTTCGACGGATGCGTCGAAATTAGGCGACACGTCGTCTGGAAAAACGTAGATTGTAACGTTTTTTGGCTCCGACAAAAAAACGTGTCGCGACGCATCCAGCGGCATGCGTCTTTGGCTACAATGAAAGTCTATGAGCGACGGATGCGTCGAGACACGTCGTACAACGCAATGCAGCGCTGCAATACTTTTTTTTCTACTGAGCATGCTCAAAAACAGGATTTTTTAGCTAATTGGCCAGACATCCCCAAATCTATATAAACCTGGTCTGGGCCTTCAACCCCACATATTGCCAGCAAGACCCAGAGAGAAAAGAAGAAGAAGCCTCCAGCCAGCCGGACACCAGGACCCCAGCCGGACACCAAGACCCCAGCCGGACACCAAGACCCCAGCCGGACACCAAGACCCCAGCCGGACACCAAGACCCCAGCCGGACACCAAGACCCCAGCCGGACACCAAGACCCCAGCCTGGCAGCAAGACCCCAGCCTGGCAGCAAGACCCCAGCCGGACACCAAGACCCCAGCCTGACACCAAGACCCCAGCCTGACACCAAGACCCCAGCCTGGCAAGCCGGACACCAAGACCCCAGCCTGGCAAGCCGGACACCAAGACCCCAGCCTGACACCAAGACCCCAGCCTGGCAAGCCGGACACCAAGACCCCAGCCTGGCAAGCCGGACACCAAGACCCCAGCCTGACACCAAGACTCCAGCCTGGCAGCAAGGACCTTACAGACACACTCCAACAGTGTGAGTATATTGCCATTTTTGTGTGTGTGTGTGTGTGTGTGTGTGTGCGCGCGCATTTGTGTATGACATACTGACTACAGCAAGAGCTTTTAAAACCTGAATCCAACCTGACGCCTGCCGTCGTCCTGCAACAGCCAGTGCCCTGCTACAGTCCAGATCCACCCCGAGGCCTGCCACTGTGAAGACATCAAGCTCCAGCCGGAGGACTGATGGGTGGGTGTGTGTGTGTGTGTGTTTTTGTACTGCTGTGTGCTTTTGTATGTATGTGTTCACGTGCCTGCACCTTATTATGCCTTCGTCAATATTACGCCTGTTCATGTGTTATGCTTGCGTTATGACTCTGCTTGCAGGTATGTTTGTGTGCGTTTTGTTGGTTGCATGTGCATTTGTCAATGTCATATTGGTTAATGTACTTTTTTGATGTATTTACTATAGTGGTTTGTGCAGCCTGTGGTTTGTTTTTTTTATCTGATGTATTATTGCAAAGTCTAGTGGTCTGCAGCTTGTGGTTAGAATGTTTTTTTTTTTTGTTTGTTTTTTACAAAGTGTTGATTTTTTTACTGTTGAAACCATTCCCAGGTGATGTACTTGTATAATAATAATAATTTTATTTATATAGCGCCAACATATTCCGCAGCGCTTTACAAATTATAGAGGGGACTTGTATAGACAATAGACATTACAGCATAACAGAAATACAGTTCAAAACAGATACCAGGAGGAGTGAGGGCCCTGCTCGCAAGCTTACAAACTATGGGGAAAAGGGGAGACACGAGAGGTGGATGGTCTTTAAAATAAAGAGCATTTCTGCTCCATTGTGATTATTAAAAAAAAAAAAAAAGAAAAAAAAATATTAATAAACTGTTTATTAAAAAATTGTCCGTAGTATAATTTCATAAAGGTAAATTTAAAACTGGTGTATGTACCAATGGTTACACATGCAATACACAGTTGGTTGAGGGCTCATTTTTTACTAAAGGTTATCCTTTGAAGGTTTTTTGGGGGAGGTTATTTTTAAAAACAAAAAATGTGTTAAAATTATTTTTCCGTGTTGTCTCACATTTAATTTTTTTTTTGGGGGGGGGGGGACTTCGAAATCAATGGTATAACGTGCACCTGTTTTTGGGTTTTTGTGTTCACCTATTTCTCACATTTTAACAGGGTGTTTATTGTTAAACATTACCTATTTCTGCGATGGTCTAACTATAAATCCATTATACTTATTATATTGCAGATAGAGTAGTGACCACAGCGACCGGCCGTAGCCACCAGGACCGCATCCTCAAATTCTTAAAAGTAAGTTTCGAAGACCCCAAATCTGCTACTTCAATGTGTAGAGCAGATTGCAAGTGTCTTTTAACTTACAGACCCACCAGGACCACAGCCACCAGGAACGTAGCCACCAGGAACGTAGCCACCGGCCTTAACACCAGGAACACAATGTCCTCTTCTGACAGCCCTCCTCCACAGCAACAGCGGGTATCGGTAAGTAAACAAATTTTTTTTTTTTTTTAAATTTACATCATTTTTATTCACTACATGCATTTATTATGTTTAAACAGGAATCAGAATCCGATGAGGAGCTGTCAGAAGGGACCGAGACGGGTGGAGACATACAAGTGGAGGAGGAACCAAGTGTAAGTAGTGGTGAAACACTTGCTTCACACATCACACTGCACAATACACAAAACATAATTTCATATATAACGTAACACAGAAAACATATACATACATTAAAGCTAATTTTTTTTTATCCTTTATTTCAGTCTCCTGCTGCTGCTGAACTTCCAGCACAGCATGAAGGTTCTCCCAGACGCTCCCAGAGTCGGCGGAATCGACGCCGCGGTCGGCCATCAGTGAGTTGGTTTTTTGGGGGGCTTCTATTGGTAATTTTTTTGTTTCAGACTACTAATTTTTATTTTTTTTTTCTCACAGGCTTTACAGTGTGCTCCCGCAGAAGATTCTGATATCGAAATCGAAGCACTTATCGAGGAGGTTCGCGAGCGGGAGCCGCTGTGGAACATGGCTGACCGCAGGCATGCTGATACCAGTGTCACCCGTCGGCTCTGGGAGGAAGTGTGCCAGAACATCTTTCCGAGGTGGGAGGACCTTCTTCCACAGCAGCAGAGCAAACTATGTAAGTATTCACTTTCCAGTGATGTTTAGCGCTGAATGTAATGTCTTGCATTTACCTTTTTTTTTTTTTCTTCATTCCTGTCTTCACAGGTGGCAAGGTTAAGAAGCGGTGGCGGTCACTGAGGGATCGCTTTAAGAGGGAATTCAACGAGGAGATGCAGGCCCGGAGTGGCTCAGCAGGAAGGAAGAAGAGGAGGTACAGATACGGCCCTGCCCTCTCCTTCCTGAGGCAAACCATGCTGAGTAGAGTGTAAGTATTCAACATCCCAGTAAGAACCTGTCTAATCACAAAACTTTTGTTTCAGTCCGTGCTTTTTCATATCAATATATTAATTTTTTTTTTCACAGCACCTTCTCCAGCCACCGTGCGCCTTCATCTTCCTCTGCGCCCTCTGGAGCGATCCCTCCTGAGTCCGCCACCAGGGACCACGTCGGTAGGCCCCACACCTCTGACCCCCTCCACTTCATCCACCTCCGGCACTGGAGCGCAGCCTTCGTTACTCGCATCTGATGCTCAACAGATAGCGTTCCCTTTACCCCACCCCTCTGACCCCGCCACCTCTACCCCTCTGACCTCGCCACCTCTACACCACCGTTAGGTTCGTGGCGGCAGCGACAGAGGGGTCAGGAAAGGAGCTATGCTCCTGAGTTCTTACATCTAAATGCATCCTTCCAAAGTTCTTTTAAAATTTTGGGAGAGCAAGTGACTGCTAGTTTCAACATGGTGCAATCACGCATCAGTGAAACCCACCATGAAACCAGCAGTCGCTTGGATAGGCTGCATTTAGATGTAAGTCAATTTCCGGCAAATCTTTTTTTTCAATCCATGCTTAGGAGCATGGAGAAGCTTTCTTTTGACCAGCAGATGCGGGTAATGAATAGCTGCCATAATGCTCTACTCAAGGTCCTCCACGAACCCCAATCTACCCCCACACCTCCCCACACATCCCAGTCACCATTTCAACACCATGCCCCCCAATATCAACGCCAGTGCCAATACCAAACCAGGCCCACAACCCAAATGTATTCCCCAGTGTTTTCTTCTTCCTTGCCCAGCTTTCCTTCCCCATTCAGTTTTACAACTACCCCAACACAACACCCCTCTGGTCAGCCTCCTGCTTTTCACCACCCTTCCACTGCAGACCAAACAAGTAGGGTTTCCCCATCTACCGACGTGGTCCAACATTCCAGCCCCTCCTCCCATAGTTACTCCACCCAACACTACCAAGATTTATAATTATGTTACTACAAGTTTCTTAATTATGTTACTACAAGTTTCTTAATTATGTTACTACAAGTTTCTTACTAAACAAAAAAATAGTGAAAAGAAAAAAAAGTTTTTTGCAAATGAAAAAAGAGTTTTACAATAAAAATCTATCTGATTTAAAATCTACTCTTTGTGTGTGTGTATTAATTAAGTTAATATCGTAACTATTAAAAAAGGTTAAATGACAATTAACACCAGACGTTTGAAAGGAATATAACACAATGGTTTTATTACGAAGCAAACCACGCTTTGGGAATTTTTTTGTTGTTGTTGTTTTTTTTGCCAGAAACACAATTTTTACATAAACAACAAAAGCCATGAAAAACATGTCACACAATGATGTCTTGCCATGGAATCCGCCCAACAGGTGACACAAAATAATCCGCAAACTGGTCCCTCATCCTGGTAACAGAACCTGTGGAGCGAACAGAGGTACTGCGGTAATCCCACAAGGTTGTCTCCACTTCTTCGTCATCCAAGGAAACGGGCTCCTTTGAAAGGACAAAGTTATGGAGCACCACACATGCCTTGACAACATCGTCTACAGTTTTGGTTTCCAGTTCTATTGCCGTCAGCAGAACTCTCCACTTTGCCGTCAATATACCAAAAGAGCACTCTACTACTCTTCTTGCTCTAGTAAGACGGTAATTAAATACCCGCTTGGTACGGTGTAATTCACGGCTGCTGTATGGTTTCAGTAGGTGCGGCGACAGTTGAAAGGCTTCATCACCTACACACACATATGGCATGGCTGGTTCACTTGTTCCTAGGAGCGGTCTTGCTGGCGGGAAATTGTATGTATCTCCATACAGGCAGCGACCCATCGGAGAGTTTTTAAAAACTTGGGAGTCGTTGGACCGGCCATAGGCTCCTATGTCCACAGCAAGGAATCGGCAGTTGGCGTCTGCAATAGCCATGAGTACAATGGAGAAGTATTTTTTATAGTTGTAGCACTCGGATCCTGTTCCTGCCGGTTTAGCAATCCTTATGTGTTTGCCGTCCACGGCACCAACACAATTTGGGAAATTGCAAATTCTCTCAAATTGTTCTGCACTTCTCAACCAGATGTCCATTGATGGTTGTGGGATATACTCCGGCTGTAAAGTGTCCCAAATAGCCCGACATGTGTCCTTAACAATTCCGCCAATAGTGGAAATCCCCAGCCTGAATTAGAAATGGAGTGAAGTCAGAGACTCACCCGTAGCTAGGAAGCTGCAGGAAAAAAAAAATGTAAAAAAAAATTGCACAGACCATCAACAAAAAAAACAAGTGGAATGGCCTCAAACAACCCAAAAAATTACATGCTGCAGAAAATGCTGCGCAATGTGTCAGCGCAGTATTGTCTGCAGCATGTAATAACATTCAATATGAGCAATCACATAAAAAAAAGATGCTTACCGCAGTGTCACCAGGAGCCGCTCCGCCGGTGTGATGGCAAGCCTCATCCTTGTGTGCTGCCTTTGGATGACATCCTCTAGTTTTCCAACCAAATAATCAAAATGTTCCATCCTCATCCGTACGTAATTGAAGAATTTCTGTGGGTTGCACCGCAACTCCAGATAGAGAGTGGACTGGACACCCCTGGTCATCCGCAGCTCATTGATCGGATGTATCCAGAATCGTCTCACTCTCCGTTGCATCCTCCGTCTTTCTGCTGCCGCCTACTTCTCCCGCACTATGATATTCAGGCGATTCGTCTCAAATATAACGTTAGTAACCAAACTCGCAATCCTACCAAGTACACCATCCATCCTTGCCACTAAACTTAAAACCCTCAAAGATGGGCTGTAAATACAGTCAGTATATAGATTTCCCTTATTTTACAGTAGCCAATCAAATTTGGGTGCCTCCCATTTTAAAAACGGATCCGTCGTAAAAACGGATGCAACGGATGGTAAAAACGGATGCAACGAATGCAACGCATCCAGCATTTCAACGCAACCGTTTATCGGATTTGCGACGGATCCGTCGAAATGCTGTATGCGTTGCATACGTTTTCCACTTTTTTGACGCATCTGTTTTTTTCGGAAAAAAGACATTTTTGTGACGGTTTGCAGTTAACGCTAGTGTGAAAGTAGCCTTAGTTTGTAGTATATCAGCCAGCCACTTTCTGCCACTTATATTGTGTTGTTTTATACACAGGGCCTGAGTTTTTGTTCAGTCCTCCCCCCCCCCCCCAAAAAAAAAAAAAGGGGAGATTTAAATTCTCAACAAGTTTATATACACCATCTACCTTGTTTTACAGTACCATATAACAGTTGTTATATTGGTTAGATTTTCCAAAAAATGAGGAAGCCTGGTGGAAGAGCCCATGGGCGGTGGTTGCCAGCTGGTACTGATGGTGGTGATGGTGCAACTGGTGGTAGTGGCAAAAGCAAACTAGCACCTAAGGTTGGAGGTGTTGAGCCAGCATTGTCTGGCTACACAAGGCATGGAAGGCTCCCTTATCTGGGAGTAGGAAAACAGTTTTTAAAGCAGCAGGAAAAAGTTTTGCCTTTCCTTGCTGACTCAGCCTCTAGCTCTTTCGCCTCCTCTTCAGAAAGTTCGAAATATATAAAGCAGCGAGTCGTCAGTGGATGCTCCCGGTCAG
The DNA here is from genome assembly GCF_032444005.1 of Ranitomeya imitator. Lineage (NCBI taxonomy): Eukaryota > Metazoa > Chordata > Amphibia > Anura > Dendrobatidae > Ranitomeya > Ranitomeya imitator. The sequence goes on from NC_091287.1 coordinate 558,286,576, forward strand.
GAACAAGTCATTTCCTTGTGTCCTTCACCCAAACCAAAAGTGAAGGATGCGTCAGGTGACACTACAGGTTACTCCATGGAGTTCTTTACACATACCGTGCCTGGGTTAGAAAGGGAAATTGTTAACTGCCCATTACAAGATGAATCGGACATGGAGTGCACTGATGCACAGCCACAGCTAGATTATTATGCTGTTCCATTGACTCAGATCACTACATTGCCCTTGCAGTGTACTGAGCCAGAATCTGACCCTGATGAGACTATGGTGCCCCGTCCCGAATGCTATAGCACCTTACACGGTGACAAAGAGGAAGGTGCACATGACATTGAAGAGGAGGTGATAGATGACCCAGTTGTTGACCCAGATTGGTAGGCATTGGGGGAAGAGGGTGCCGCTGCCAGTAGCTCAGAAGCATAGGAGGATGATCCGCAGCAGCCATCTACATCGCACCAGCTGTCATCTGGCAGGTCCGTATCAGGCCAAAAACGTTTGTCAAAAACAAGAACAGTTTAAGGACAGCGTGGCCATCCGGTGAAAGTAGCACACCGTGCAATGCCTGAAAAGGCATCCCATAGTAGGAGGAGTGTAGTGTGGCAATTTTTTAACCAAGATCCGAATGATCAGTCAAAAGTTATCTGTAAGAAATGCTCAAAGACCTTTAGCAGAGGGGAGAATCTTCAAAATTTAAATACAACGTGCATGCTTAGACATTTAACCAGCATGCACTTGCAAGCCTGGACTAACTACCAAAAGTCCCGTACCGTTGGTGCACCTGCTCAGAATGAAGCTAGTCCGCAACGCTACATTGCTTCCCTCACTGTAAGCTCACCGGTTAAGGCACCACCAGCAGCAAATATGGAGGTATCATCGCAAGGCTAAAGCAGTCAGGGAATCACAAGGTTATTGGTAGGAAACACTGTATGAAGGCCAACATCAAGAATACCATCACCAACCCTCTCTCAATTTGCCATGTCCACCACCACCACCGCTAGTTCCACCATATTTTTTACATCTTTTACTAGCACTTGCGGATTACTGCAACATTTTTTCAAACTGAGTGTTTTTGGTTTCACTATTCTCTTTTGTGTCTTCAGGTTTCTTGGTGGTGTGTGAACATGATCATACAGACTTGTTCACTGTGCAAGTAGCCCATGTGTTCCTGTTTCCATAATTGTTCTCTTGTGTCTACAAGACTGGGGAGTTCCACCACTCCTCTTGGGCTATCTGCACAAAAGCTGTTCTACCCTGTATGCACACATGGATTTTTCCTCTCTGAACCCTGTTCACACAGGTTATATACAGATGATCAGGTTTTTAAATACATCAGATAGGGATTGCATACATTAGTTAGGACTGCTCTGATAAGGGTATACCGTGAAGATTGGTAGAGCAGCTTAGTATACATTTTTTGCAAAAAACGTATCAACCAAATACCCTGTTTTTTACATCTTTTACTAGCACTTGCGGATTACTGCAACATTTTTTCAAACTGAGTGTTTTTGGTTTCACTATTCTCTTTTGTGTCTTCAGGTTTCTTGGTGGTGTGTGAACATGATCATACAGACTTGTTCACTGTGCAAGTAGCCCATGTGTTCCTGTTTCCTAGTTCCACCATATGCAGCTCTCCAGCCCAGCTCACCCTACAAGAGACTCTCGTTAGGAAAAGAAAGTACTCATCCTCTCATCCGCGTACACAAGGTTTGAACGTCCACATTGCTATACTAATCTTGTTAGAGTTGATGCCCTACCAGTTGGTTAAAAGCGAAGTTTTCAAAGACCTGATGGCCTACGCAGTACCACGCTATGACCTACCCAGTCGGCACTTTGCGAGAAAAGCCATCCCAGCCCTCCACCAGCATGTCAAAGACGGCATTGTCTATGCAATGGGGCAATCAGTCAGTGGAAAGGTGCACCTCACAACAGATGCATGGACCAGTGACGTTACGTGTCCATCACGGCGCACTGGGTTAATGTGGTGGATGCAGGGTCCACAGGGGACAGCCATAGTGGGACAGTTCTGCCTAGCCCACGGTCTAGGAAACGGTTCGCAGTAGGCGTTCGCCACCCCTCCTCCTCCAGAAGCGAAAGCTCGTCCACAGAGCGCAGTTGCACGACCACTCCATCCGCAGCTGCCAGTGTTGCACACGAGGTGTCCCATTATCGAACAGCTAGTGGTAAGCATCAGCAGGCTGTGTTACAAGTGAAGTGTTTGGGCGACAACAGACACACCGTGGAAGTACTGGCCGAGTACTTGCAGCAACAAACTCAGTCATAGCTGGGCAGTGTACATCTTGAGGCAGGCAAGGTAGTCAGTGATAACGGAAGGAATTTTATGGCTGCCATAGCCCTTTCAGAACTGAAACACATACCTTGCCTGGCTCACACCTTGAACCTGGTGGTGCAGTGCTTCCTCAAAAATTATCCGGAGTTACCAGCCCTGCTCCTGAAGGTGCGAAGACTTTGCTCGCACATCCGCCGGTCGCCCATACACTCCAGCCGTATGCTGAAACATCAGCGATCGCTCAATCTTCCACAGCACCGCCTAATTATCGACGTTGCAACATGGTGGAACTCCACATTGCACATGGTTCAGAGGCTGTGTGAACAGAGGCGTGCTGTCATGTATTTGTGGGAGGATACGCATACACGGGCAGGCAGTTGGACGGCAGACATGGAGTTGTCTGGTGTGCAGTGGTCCAAGCTACAAGACCTCTGTCAAGTCCTTCAGTGATTCGAGGAATGCACACGGCTGGCAAGTGCAGACGACGCCATCATAAGCATGAGCATCCCACTTATGCGTCTGCTGATGTAAAGTTTGACGCACATCAAGGAGCTGGCGTCTGCAGCCGAGGAGGAGGGAATCCTTGATGACAGTCAGCCATTGTCTGGTCAGGGAACTGTCCAGGACGAGGTGGCGGTCGAAGAGGATGATGGGGATGACTATGTATGGGAGGAGGATGCTTCTCAGGGGCCACTTGAAACTGGTGGCATTGCAAGGTCAGGTACAGGTTTCTTGCGGGACACTTGTGATGTGGATTTCCAAGAAAGTGCTCCTCAACAAAGCAGGACCAGTGAATTGACACCAGGAACATTGGCCCACATGGCTGAGTATGCCTTGCGTATTCTAAAAAGGGACGCCCGCATTGTCAAAATGATGACCGATGACAATTACTGGTTGGCCTGCCTCCTGGATCCACGCTATAAAGGGAAAATGCAAAACATCATGCCACATGAGAACCTTGAGCAAATATTGGCTACCAAACAAGCAACTCTTGTAGACCGTTTGGTTCAGGCATTCCCAGCACACAGAGGTTGTGATGGTCCTCACACTTGCCGTAGGGAGCAACATGGTAGGGGGCAACATGGTAGAGGTGCTAGAGGAGCAGTAATCTGAAGTGGTGTTGGACAGAGGGGTTTTCTGACAAGGTTGTGGAGTGATTTTTCAATGACCGCTGACACAACAGGGACTGCTGCATCTATTCAAAGTGACAGGAGACAGCATTTGTCCAGTATGGTTACAAACTATTTTTCATCCCTTATCGATGTTCTCCCTCACAGGTCATTCCCCTTTGATTACTGGGCATCTAAACTAGACACCTGGCCCGAATTGGCAGAATATGCATTACAGGAGCTCGCTTGCCCTGCTGCCAGTGTGCTTTCAGAAAGAGTCTTCAGTGCTGCTGGTTCAATACTGACCGAAAAAAGGACACGTCTGGCTACCCAAAATGTAGATGATCTAACCTTCATTAAAATGAACCAATCATGGATTGCCAATTCTTTTGCCCCACCTTCCCCTGCTGACACGTAGCTTGGGTGATAAATGACTCGCTTTTGCCCTCCTCTTACTGACTTTGCCAATTCCTCCATTTGCAGCTGCTGAATGTCCACCATAGGCCATTTTTATACCTCCCTAAATGGGCTGACTCCCCCCACAGGACCGTGGTCACCACTTGGCGCAAGCACCCGTGCAAGTGCCGTTTGCCTGGACAGGTGGGTGCGCCCACTCTACCTCTACTAAACAAAGCTGAGTTTCAATCTACAGGCTTTCGGCCTCTATCAACAATATGAAACTGCATTTGGCCTGGTTCTTGGTTTGGGCCTAGTGACGTCTGTTGCTGCCTCTTGGTTTCCTCAAAGAAACAAAGCCGAGTTTGAATCTACAGGCTTTCGGCCTCTATCAACAATATGAAACTGCATTTGGCCTGGTTCTTGGTTTGGGCCTAGTGACGTCTGCTGCTGCCTCTTGGTTTCCTCAAAGAAACAAAGCTGAGTTTCAATCTACAGGCTTTCGGCCTGTATTTAGAATTTGAAACTGTATTTGCCCTACTAGTTTGGTTGGGCCCTACTAACAGTGTCTTCTGCTTCTTGTTGTTGTCCTCCACTGAACAAAGCAATGCTGCCTGTTTACTCCTGTTACCAATTTTTTTCTGCTTTTAGCCTCCTTTTTTATTTTGGGCCTATATCTGTGTTTCCTCCTCATCCTGCCTATTACCCAGCCACTGCTTGATGGGTCTGCTGGTACATTGACCCAGACCACTACATTCCCCTTGCACACAGCCAGAATCTGACCCTGCTGAAAGTCGGGGACAAAGAGGAAGGTGCATATGAAAGTGCAGGTTCTTTCATCAGGTGGGGGGCATACTCGTTGGCGACGTCACTGTCACAGGCCCCGTCATAGTACGCAAAAGTGTCACTGCCGGTGGGAGGCGCCCCCGCCGTCAAACACAACGCCGTACTTTGAGGGGCCCTGTGTCAGTGCCAATGCGAACGAGTGGGCCCCCCTGCTTGCTCTGGATCACAGCACTTGCAAAGTTGAAATACTTACCTCTCCCTCCTCCACCGCAGTGACGTATTCCACATTTCCTGGGCCCAAGAAAAAATTGAGCCAGCCCTCCCCCCCCCCCACAACTTTAACCAAAATGACCCCCAATTTTCAATACCTAACTATTATTATAAGGTTAATTAAGATTGGCAAGCTTAAGTAACAAGAATTGATGTTTTTGACATTAAAATGGGCTATGTAGGTGTTTTTCTGTCCTCCACTCACTGCCGACTTTTATTCCCCATTCACTTGCATTGGGTTTCGTGTTTCAGTCGGCCCCCCGACTTTTCGCAATGATCAGCCGATTTCACCCGACCCGACTTCCGACTCGATCCTGAAAAAGTAAAAGTCGCTCAACCCTAGTCCCCATCTTTACTAAAGAGGAAAGTCTAGACTATAGTGCTTCCCTGCATGACTCTCCAGGTCATGGTCATAGTCAGCCCCCTTCCTCGGTCAACAAGAAGAAAACTTGATTTCCACAATCTTCTTAAAGGGTCCCATTACTAAGTGCTCTTTTGTAGCTTTAATATTGCATTAACACCTCTAATACTGTATATTTGATTTTGTATCCATATTTGAGCCTCTCAGGTTTATCTTTCATCCCTACTGGAGGATACCAAGATGGAGCTCTTTCACGAACTTTCCCTGTCGAAAGGAAAATAGTCTTCCTGCAAGATTTCTACCATAGAATTTGACTTTTGGTAGTATATACTGTTCCATTGTTCTGTTATACTGTTATACCGAAGTATCTTTGTTCGGCTGTTTTGTTATTTAGCTGTATTAGCAGTACTTCAACTCCAAACTAAACGAAATTAAGAATATATTATATCTATTCATCTCTTACCACATTATACACAGCTAACTCACTAGTGGGGTCTAGTAGTCCTCCCGTTCATCCCTTGTTGCTGTTGATTGAATAGTGATTATGAGTATCAAATGAGTGACCTATAATGTCAGAGCGTTAAATAGCCCCCCAAAAAGGTTCACCATTAAAAAACAATTGACAAAACTTCAATCGGAGGTGGTCTGTCTCCAAGAGACCAAATTTAAGAGAGATGACCATCCCAGTCTTGCCATCAACAAATTCCCACACATCTTTGAATCTTCAAACTCGAGGAAAAAGGCAGGAGTGCTAACCATGATCTGTAACGGGGTTTCCTTTGAGTTTGTAGACAAATCAAGAGACCCAGGAGGCAACTATCACATCCTCTTATGTAAAATAAATAATCAAGAATTCACCATTGTTAATGTCTATGCACCTAACAGGGGTCACCTAATGTTAGGTCTCGAGTTCCCACTTCTGCACAGGGGGAATCTCGGGCCGTCTCCGCTGCGGTCTCCCATTCCTATCCAGCCGCAGTGGAGTCTGCTCAGCAGGGACGTCGGTCCCAGCGTCTTGCTCGGTCTCGCTCTGTACAGAGAGTTACTGCTGCTTCTTCAGCTCCTGCCTTTAAAGTCAGTGCTGGTCAGCAGCGAGCGGACTTCTCTGGGACTAAGTCCTTGTTTGCGCACAGAGCATGCCCAGGGCAAGATCTCCCGTTGGAGATCGAGGGTCATGTGCTCAAGCTCTGCAGCGCATTCCATTGGTCCTCTTGGCAGGTCTTGGAAGGGCAAAGTTTCTGTGGCCACTTCCTGTCCTGCAACTATATAAACTGCGCATGACCGCACGGCCATGCGCTAGTGTACAATTATTATGTGTGTGTGTAGATCGATGTATGTCGATGGATGAAAGCTACTAAGTATCCCTCCCTAGAGTTGTTGATTGCTCGCGGATGATGGTAGCTCTCTAGCGCCCGACTATCCATCTGTATGTTACACACATCACAGCGTCCTATAGCTGTGCCTGCCAGTACGGCGCCGTGCGCTTGCCTTGCGCTTTCCATACCCAAGCCTGGGTGGTTAGTGGCGTCCGTCAGTGCGGCATCGCACGCACTCTTGTGCTCATATATTCCTGATAAGGTTCTTTACACACCCAGTTGCGGTGTTGTGCCAGCAAGGGTCTAATCGGACTTCAATTCCTTTTGGGGCTAAGTTCGCTGACTACTTGCTCGCGCTCTATGTGCGGTACCGCGGTCCTGTGACTTAACAGGATCGCTTTCTTCACGTTGGGTGAGGTTGAACCCACGTGTGTATACTTTTAAGTACCGCCATATAGTCTGTCATTTACTAGCAGCGTGTTTCGCCTGCACGGTGGACCCCGGACTGCGAACGCATCTATATCATCTTTCTTGGTGCGTTCCGCCAGTCTTAACATTACACTAGCGCCAGGGTCTGGCTAGTGATGACAGACAAACAGCAATCCTTCCGGTATATCCAGCAGCTGGAGGGTAGGTTGGCGGCTCTCGAGAGCGCAACCTCAGCTGTGGATGTTACCGCAGTAGCTGTACAGGCTGCCAGCGTGGCTGCAGCAACTTTGTCCATTGCCACCCCTGTTCCGACATTTTCTCGCCTCCCGCTGCCAGAAAAATTTTCTGGTGATAGCAAATTTTGTAGGGGATTTGTGAGTCAGTGCTCTATTCATCTTGAGCTACTGGCCGCACGCTTCCCCACAGAGCGGGCTAAGGTGGGATTTATTGTATCTCTATTGTCGGACAGGGCGTTGGAATGGGCTACACCGCTGTGGGAGCGTGGCGATGATGTGGTGCAGAGTGCTCCGCTGTTTTTGAGCACTCTGAAACAGGTCTTTTTAGGACCTCAAGTCACCCATGATACTGCGCTCCAACTGCTGGCATTAACTCAGGGTGAGTCCTTGGTCAGTCATTTTGCCGTCCAATTCCGCACTTTAGCATCTGAGCTGGAATGGTCGGATAAAGCTCTTATCCCCATATTTTGGAGGGGTTTGGCTGACCACGTAAAGGACGCTCTGGCCACTAGGGAGATTCCTGCCACACTGGAGGAGTTAATAACAGTGTCCACTCGAATTGATCTCCGTTTTAACGAGCGGAGGTTAGAGCGAGCCCAGTGTAGGCAGAGGTTTCGGCTGGCTCCTACTTTCGCCAAACCTCTGGAATCTCCGGTCCTGGTTCCTGAGTCACATGAGGCCAGAGAAGTGTCACAAGCGGGATCTAAGTCCCGGACCGCTTGTGCACTCAGGGTCTGTCATGTTTGCCAGCAGTCAGGACATCAAGCCACCAGATGTCCTCAGCGGTCGAGGAAACGTCAGCGTCTAGTGGTCGTAGGTGGAGGTACACTAGACACGGCGACGTTTGCCTCTAAATTGTCCTTTAAGGGGACAATTACTATAGGCTCATTCTCCCACTCGGTAGAGCTCTGCGTGGATTCTGGGGCGGAGAGCAATTTTATGTCTTCTGCCTTCGCCCAACGTCACGCAATACCCCTGGTTATGCTAGCTCAACCTGTAACGGTACGAGTGGTGAATGGGTCGACACTGCCCTCACAGATAACACATCAGACCATCCCTTTTACTCTGTCCATGTCGCCATCTCATCAGGAGATTATTTCTCTGCTTGTCATTCCAGAAGGAATTGATGAGGTCCTGTTGGGAATACCTTGGCTACGGTACCACTCTCCTCATATCGAGTGGTCCTCAGGCAGAATTCTGGGATGGGGTGAATCTTGTGGGGGTAGGTGTCAGAGGGAGTGCGTTCAGGTTGCTACAACAGAGGTACCCGCAGATCTATCCTCTCTCCCCAAGCAGTATTGGTCTTATGCAGACGTGTTCTCCAAAAAGGCGGCGGAGACCCTTCCGCCCCATCGCCCCTATGATTGTTTTATTGACCTCTTGCCTGGTGCTGAGCCTCCCCGGGGTAGAGTCTCTCCGCTATCTCTCCCGGAGACGGAGGCAATGTCACAGTACATCCAGGAAAATCTGGCAAGAGGGTTCATCAGGAAGTCAGTGTCACCTGCTGGGGCAGGATTCTTCTTCGTGCAGAAGAAGAATGGGGAATTGCGTCCATGCATAGACTACAGGGGTCTTAACGCCATCACCGTTAAGAATAAGTACCCTTTGCCTTTGATATCTGAGCTATTCGATAGGCTTCGGGGAGCAAGGATATTTACTAAGTTAGATCTGCGGGGTGCTTACAACCTGATTCGCATCCGTGAGGGGGACGAATGGAAGACGGCGTTTAACACCAGGGATGGGCACTATGAATATCTGGTGATGCCCTTCGGGCTCTGTAATGCCCCAGCCGTTTTCCAAGACTTTGTGAACGATATCTTCCGGGATATGCTTTCCACCTCGGTCGTAGTCTATCTGGATGATATTCTCATCTACTCTCCAGATATTGACTCTCACCGGAGAGATGTTTGCAAAGTCTTCGACCTACTACGGGCAAACTCCCTCTATGCCAAGTTGGAGAAGTGTATGTTTGAGCAGGAGTCATTACCTTTCCTAGGCTACATCATCTCAGCCCAGGGATTGGCTATGGATCCTGCCAAACTACAGGCGGTGATGGACTGGCAGGAACCCCATTCTCTTAAAGCGGTGCAGCGCTTTATGGGATTCATCAATTATTATCCCCAGTTCATCCCGCACTTCTCAACTTTGGTAGCTCCCTTGGTTGCCCTCACCAAGAAGGGGGCGAATCCCAAATTGTGGTCTGAGGAGGTCTCCAAGGCCTTTATCTCTATAAAGTCACACTTCGCTAGCGCTCCCATTCTACATCGCCCCGATGTTGATAAGCAATTTATCATGGAGGTGGATGCCTCTTCTGTTGGTGCTGGAGCAGTCCTCTTCCAAAAGGATGCTCAAGGTCGGAAGCATCCTTGCTTCTTTTTCTCCAAGACCTTTGCACCAGCAGAGAGGAATTATTCCATCGGGGACAGGGAGTTGCTAGCCATGAAGTTGGCTTTCTCGGAGTGGAGACATCTCTTGGAGGGAGCACGTTTTCCCTTCCAAGTCTTCACAGACCATAAAAATTTGGTGTACCTGCAGACAGCTCAGCGGTTGAATTCTCGCCAGGCCAGATGGTCCTTGTTCTTCTCCCGGTTTCATTTCACCTTCCATTTCCTTTCTGGGGAGAAGAACATTCGGGCCGACGCTCTCTCTCGCTCCGTTGTGTCATCTGCGGAGGAGGAGGAGGAGCCTCGGCTTATTGTCCCCACCGAGAGCTTGAGAACTGTGGCTCCGGATTCGCTGGAGTCTGTGCCCCCGGGCAAGACTTTTGTTCCATCCAATTTGCGACCGAAGGTTCTTTCTTGGGCGCACTCGTCCAGGGTGGGTGGACATTTTGGTACTAAAAGGACATCTGAGTTACTGGCGAGGACATACTGGTGGCCGCATATGGCTCGTGATGTCGCGGAGTATGTTCGGGCGTGTGTCTCTTGCGCCAGGAACAAGACTCCTCGGCAACGGCCAGCTGGTTTCCTTTATCCTCTGCCCGTGGCGGAAAGGCCCTGGGAGATGGTCGGGATGGACTTTGTGGTGGGCTTGCCCAAGTCTCGTAACTGCACCATTATCTGGGTGATCACCGACCATTTTTCCAAAATGGTGCATTTGGTGCCTCTTCCACGGCTACCATCTGCACGGGCGTTGGCTGTCTTGTTTATCAAGCATATCTTTCGCCTACACGGTATGCCAGACAAAATTGTTAGTGACCGGGGTCCCCAGTTTGCGTCTCGATTGTGGAGAGAGCTTTGTCGTCTACTCAGTATTGAGTTAAATCTCTCTTCGGCATATCATCCAGAGACGAATGGGTTGGTTGAAAGGGCCAACCAGACCTTGGTCACATATCTGCGACATTTTGTTTCTGCCAGGCAGGATGACTGGGCATCCTTGCTACCGTGGGCAGAGTTTGCACTTAACAATGCCGTAGCCGACTCCACCGGTCAGACTCCATTCCTCTTAAATTACGGCCAGCATTCGCGTGTTCCTGTGCCTATGCCTGTGTCTTCCACTGATTCCAGGGTGGCAGACTGGGCTGTGGAGGCACGGGACATTTGGGATCGCACGCAGGATGCCATTCGGGCCTCCAAGGAGAGAATGAGGTCCTCCGCCGATGTTCATCGGCGCCCCGCTCCGACCTTTGCCCCTGGCGACTTGGTGTGGCTCTCCGCCCGTAACATCAGGCTGCGAGTTGAGTCCACTAAGTTTGCTCCTCGCTACTTGGGTCCCTTCAAGGTTCTCGAACAGGTTAATCCTATGGTCTACCGTCTGGCTCTTCCTCCACGCTTGGGTATCACCGACACCTTTCACGTGTCCCTCTTGAAACCCGTGTACATGTCCCGGTTTTCCGAGTCATCTGCCGGGACATCGGGTTCGTCTACGGATGATTATGAGGTGAACGCTATTTTGGGGTGCAAGGTGGTACGCGGCAAAAAGTTCTATTTGGTGGATTGGAAGGGTTATGGCCCAGAGGACAGGTCATGGGAACCTGCTGAAAACATTCGGGCCCCACAGCTCATTGCTGCCTTCGAGCGTAGCGAGGCCCAAGGAGGGGGGGGGCCCTAGGAGGGGGGTAATGTTAGGTCTCGAGTTCCCACTTCTGCACAGGGGGAATCTCGGGCCGTCTCCGCTGCGGTCTCCCATTCCTATCCAGCCGCAGTGGAGTCTGCTCAGCAGGGACGTCGGTCCCAGCGTCTTGCTCGGTCTCGCTCTGTACAGAGAGTTACTGCTGCTTCTTCAGCTCCTGCCTTTAAAGTCAGTGCTGGTCAGCAGCGAGCGGACTTCTCTGGGACTAAGTCCTTGTTTGCGCACAGAGCATGCCCAGGGCAAGATCTCCCGTTGGAGATCGAGGGTCATGTGCTCAGGCTCTGCAGCGCATTCCATTGGTCCTCTTGGCAGGTCTTGGAAGGGCAAAGTTTCTGTGGCCACTTCCTGTCCTGCAACTATATAAACTGCTCATGACCGCACGGCCATGCGCTAGTGTACAATTATTATGTGTGTGTGTAGATGGATGTATGTCGATGGATGAAAGCTCCTAAGTATCCCTCCCTAGAGTTGTTGATTGCTCGCGGATGATGGTAGCTCTCTAGCGCCCGACTATCCATCTGTATGTTACACACATCACAGCGTCCTATAGCTGTGCCTGCCAGTACGGCGCCGTGCGCTTGCCTTGCGCTTTCCATACCCAAGCCTGGGTGGTTAGTGGCGTCCGTCAGTGCGGCATCGCACGCACTCTTGTGCTCATATATTCCTGATAAGGTTCTTTACACACCCAGTTGCGGTGTTGTGCCAGCAAGGGTCTAAGCGGACTTCAATTCCTTTTGGGGTTAAGTTCGCTGACTACTTGCTCGCGCTCTATGTGCGGTACCGCGGTCCTGTGACTTAACAGGATCGCTTTCTTCACGTTGGGTGAGGTTGAACCCACGTGTGTATACTTTTAAGTACCGCCATATAGTCTGTCATTTACTAGCAGCGGGTTTCGCCTGCACAGTGGACCCCGGACTGCGAACGCATCTATATCATCTTTCTTGGTGCGTTCCGCCAGTCTTAACACCTAAGGTTCATGAGCAGATTAATCAAAAAAATCACGTTGATAAAAAAAAAGGGGTCCTGCTTATCCTGGGCGATTTTAACATTGTCCCGGATGGGCATATGGACTCATCAGCTAAAAGCAGGCTAAAAGCAGGCACAAAGCCACAACCATGAACAATTGGTTATCTGCTAATGAACTATTTGATGTTTTTAGATGCCTTAACTAGGGTTGAGCGAAACGGGTCGAACATTTTCAAAAGTCGCCGACTTTTGGCTAAGTCGGGGTTTCATGAAACCCGATCCGACCCCTGTGCGGGGTCGGCCATGCGGTACGCGACTTTCGCGCCAAAGTCGCGTTTCAATGACGCGAAAAGCGCCATTTCTCAGCCAATGAAGGTAAACGCAGAGTGTGGGCAGCGTGATGACATAGGTCCTGGTCCCCACCATCTTAGAGAAGGGCATTGCAGTGATTGGCTTGCTGTCTGCGACGTCACAGGGGCTATAAAGAGGCGTTCCCGCCGACCGCCATCTTACTGCTGCTGATCTGAGCTTAGGGAGAGGTTGCTGCCGCTTTGTCAGAAGCAGGGATAGCGTTAGGCAGGGTCCATTAACCACAAAACCGCTTGTGCTGCAGCGATTTGCACTGTCCAACACCACCCTCGGTGTGCAGGGACAGTGGAAGTTTTTTTTTTTTTTTTTTTCCCCTCAGCGCTGTAGCTCATTGGGCTGCCCTAGAAGGCTCCCTGATAGCTGCATTGCTGTGTGTACGCCGCTGTGCAAACCAACTGCTTTTTTCAAAGCACAAATCCTCTTGTTCCTTCCTTTCTGCACAGCTATCTTTTTTGTTTGTCCACACTTTTTATTTCATTTGTGCATCAGTCCACTCCTTATTGCTGCCTGCCATACCTGGCTGAGATTACTGCAGGCAGGGAGATAGTAGCTGCCTGCCATACCTGGCTGAGATTACTGCAGGCAGGGAGATAGTAATTGTAGGACATTATCTGTTTTTTTTTTTTTTTTTTTTTTGGTGGGAGATTAAGATTGGCAATTTGGCATTTCTGCTAGAGTGCCATCCCTGTGTGTGCCATCTCTCTCACATAGTGGGCCATAGAAAGCCTTTTCATTTTTCTGTATTTTTTTTTGTGGGGTGTATAAATTCTCCCTGATAAAAATACAGTGGGAGATTAATATTGGCCTTTGGGCTTGTGTGCCAGTCCTGAGTGTGCCATCTCTCTCACAAATAGTGGGCCATAGAAAGCCTATTTATTTTTTTTTTTGGTTTTATAAATTCTCCCTGAAAAAAAGGGAGATTAATATTGGCCTCTGGGCTTGTGTGCCAGTCCTGAGCGTGCCATCTGTGCCAGCCCTGAGCGTGCCATCTCTCTCACAAATAGTGGGCCATAGAAAGCCTATTTAATTTTTTTTTTTGTTTTATAAATTTTCCCTGAAAAAAGGGAGATTAATATTGGCCTCTGGGCTTGTGTGCCAGTTGTGAGCGTGCCATCTGTGCCAGTCCTGAGCGTGCCATCTCTCTCACAAATAGTGGGCCATAGAAAGCCTATTTAAATATTTTTTTGGTTTTATAAATTCTCCCAGAAAAAAAGGGAGATTAATATTGGCCTCTGGGCTTGTGTGCCAGTCCTGAGCGTGCCATCTGTGCCAGCCAGCCCTGAGCGTGCCATCTCTCTCACAAATAGTGGGCCATAGAAAGCCTATTTAATTTTTTTTTTTGTTTTATCAATTTTCCCTGAAAAAAGGGAGATTAATATTGGCCTCTGGGCTTGTGTGCCAGTTGTGAGCGTGCCATCTGTGCCAGTCCTGAGCGTGCCATCTCTCTCACAAATAGTGGGCCATAGAAAGCCTATTTAAATATTTTTTTGGTTTTATAAATTCTCCCAGAAAAAAAGGGAGATTAATATTGGCCTCTGGGCTTGTGTGCCAGTCCTGAGCGTGCCATCTGTGCCAGCCAGCCCTGAGCGTGCCATCTCTCTCACAAATAGTGGGCCATAGAAAGCCTATTTAATTTTTTTTTTTGTTTTATCAATTTTCCCTGAAAAAAGGGAGATTAATATTGGCCTCTGGGCTTGTGTGCCAGTTGTGAGCGTGCCATCTGTGCCAGTCCTGAGCGTGCCATCTCTCTCACAAATAGTGGGCCATAGAAAGCCTATTTAAATATTTTTTTGGTTTTATAAATTCTCCCAGAAAAAAAGGGAGATTAATATTGGCCTCTGGGCTTCTGTGCCAGTCCTGAGCGTGCCATCTGTGCCAGTCCTGAGCGTCCCATCTCTCTCACAAATAGTGGGACATAGAAAGCCTATTTTATTTTTTTTTGGGGTTTTAGAAATTCTCCCTGAAAAAAGGGAGATTAATATTGGCCTCTGGGCTTGTGTGCCAGTTGTGAGCGTGCCATCTGTGCCAGTCCTGAGCGTGCCATCTCTCTCACAAATAGTGGGCCATAGAAAGCCTATTTAAATATTTTTTTGGTTTTATAAATTCTCCCAGAAAAAAAGGGAGATTAATATTGGCCTCTGGGCTTCTGTGCCAGTCCTGAGCGTGCCATCTGTGCCAGTCCTGAGCGTCCCATCTCTCTCACAAATAGTGGGCCATAGAAAGCCTATTTTATTTTTTTTGGGGGTTTTATAAATTCTCCCTGAAAAAAAGGGAGATTAATATTGGCCTCTGGGCTTGTGTGCCAGTCCTGAGCGTGCCATCTGTGCCAGCCCTGAGCGTGCCATCTCTCTCACAAATAGTGGGCCATAGAAAGCCTATTTAATTTTTTTTTTTGTTTTATAAATTTTCCCTGAAAAAAGGGAGATTAATATTGGCCTCTGGGCTTGTGTGCCAGTTGTGAGCGTGCCATCTGTGCCAGTCCTGAGCGTGCCATCTCTCTCACAAATAGTGGGCCATAGAAAGCCTATTTAAATATTTTTTTGGTTTTATAAATTCTCCCAGAAAAAAAGGGAGATTAATATTGGCCTCTGGGCTTCTGTGCCAGTCCTGAGCGTGCCATCTGTGCCAGTCCTGAGCGTCCCATCTCTCTCACAAATAGTGGGCCATAGAAAGCCTATTTTATTTTTTTTTGGGGTTTTAGAAATTCTCCCTGAAAAAAGGGAGATTAATATTGGCCTCTGGGCTTGTGTGCCAGTTGTGAGCGTGCCATCTGTGCCAGTCCTGAGCGTGCCATCTCTCTCACAAATAGTGGGCCATAGAAAGCCTATTTAAATATTTTTTTGGTTTTATAAATTCTCCCAGAAAAAAAGGGAGATTAATATTTGCCTCTGGGCTTCTGTGCCAGTCCTGAGCGTGCCATCTGTGCCAGTCCTGAGCGTCCCATCTCTCTCACAAATAGTGGGCCATAGAAAGCCTATTTTATTTTTTTTTTGGGTTTTAGAAATTCTCCCTGAAAAAAGGGAGATTAATATTGGCCTCTGGGCTTGTGTGCCAGTTGTGAGCGTGCCATCTGTGCCAGTCCTGAGCGTGCCATCTCTCTCACAAATAGTGGGCCATAGAAAGCCTATTTAAATATTTTTTTGGTTTTATAAATTCTCCCAGAAAAAAAGGGAGATTAATATTGGCCTCTGGGCTTCTGTGCCAGTCCTGAGCGTGCCATCTGTGCCAGTCCTGAGCGTCCCATCTCTCTCACAAATAGTGGGCCATAGAAAGCCTATTTTATTTTTTTTGGGGGTTTTATAAATTCTCCCTGAAAAAAAGGGAGATTAATATTGGCCTCTGGGCTTGTGTGCCAGTCCTGAGCGTGCCATCTGTGCCAGCCCTGAGCGTGCCATCTCTCTCACAAATAGTGGGCCATAGAAAGCCTATTTAATTTTTTTTTTTGTTTTATAAATTTTCCCTGAAAAAAGGGAGATTAATATTGGCCTCTGGGCTTGTGTGCCAGTTGTGAGCGTGCCATCTGTGCCAGTCCTGAGCGTGCCATCTCTCTCACAAATAGTGGGCCATAGAAAGCCTATTTAAATATTTTTTTGGTTTTATAAATTCTCCCAGAAAAAAAGGGAGATTAATATTGGCCTCTGGGCTTCTGTGCCAGTCCTGAGCGTGCCATCTGTGCCAGTCCTGAGCGTCCCATCTCTCTCACAAATAGTGGGCCATAGAAAGCCTATTTTATTTTTTTTTGGGGTTTCAGAAATTCTCCCTGGAAAAAAAAAGGGAGATTAATATTGCCCTTTGGGCTTGTGTGCCAGTACTAAGCGTTCCATCTCTCTCTCTCTCTCTCTCAGTCAGTGGGCCATAGAACGCCTATTTTTGGTTTTATTTGTTTTCTAAATTCTCCCTGAAAAAATCATTTTATTTTATTTGGTTTCTAAATTCTTCCTGATAAAATCATATTTTTTTTATTATTTTTATTTCTAAAGTCTCCCTGAAAAAAAAAAAAAAAAAAAACCAAAAAAACAGTGGGAGATTAATATTGGCCTTTCTGCTTGTGTGCCAGTCTTGACTCCTGGGTGTGCCATCTCTCTCTCTCTCTCTCTCTCTCTCTCTCTCCAATTGTGGTCCATAGAAAGCCTATATTTTTTTTCCTTGATTTGGGTTCTAAAATCTACCAGAGAAAATAACTACATCAATCATTGGTAGAAAAATATTGGCCTCTGGGTTTGTGTGCCACTCCTGACTCCTGTGTGCGTCATCTCTCAGTCAGTGGGCCATAGAACGCCTATTTTTGGTTTTATTTGTTTTCTAAATTCTCCCTGAAAAAATCATTTTATTTTATTTGGTTTCTAAATTCTTCCTGATAAAATCATATTTTTTTTATTATTTTTTTTTCTAAAGTCTCCCTGAAAAAAAAAAAAAAAAACAGTGGGAGATTAATATTGGCCTTTCTGCTTGTGTGCCAGTCTTGACTCCTGGGTGCGTCATCTCTCAGTCAGTGGGCCATAGAACGCCTATTTTTGGTTTTATTTGTTTTATAAATTCTCCCTGAAAAAATCATTTTATTTTATTTGGTTTCTAAATTCTTCCTGATAAAATCATATTTTTTTTATTATTTTTTTTTCTAAAGTCTCCCTGAAAAAAAAAAAAAAAAAACAACCAAAAAAAACAGTGGGAGATTAATATTGGCCTTTCTGCTTGTGTGCCAGTCTTGACTCCTGGGTGCGTCATCTCTCAGTCAGTGGGCCATAGAACGCCTATTTTTGGTTTTATTTGTTTTATAAATTCTCCCTGAAAAAATCATTTTATTTTATTTGGTTTCTAAATTCTTCCTGATAAAATCATATTTTTTTTATTATTTTTTTTTCTAAAGTCTCCCTGAAAAAAAAAAAAAAAAAACAACCAAAAAAAACAGTGGGAGATTAATATTGGCCTTTCTGCTTGTGTGCCAGTCTTGACTCCTGGGTGTGCCATCTCTCTCTCTCTCTCTCTCTCTCTCTCTCTCCAATTGTGGTCCATAGAAAGCCTATATTTTTTTTCCTTGATTTGGGTTCCAAAATCTACCAGAGAAAATAACTCCATCAATCATTGGTAGAAAAATATTGGCCTCTGGGCTTGTGTGCCACTCCTGATTCCTGTGTGCGTCATCTCTCAGTCAGTGGGCCATAGAACGCCTATTTTTGGTTTTATTTGTTTTATAAATTCTCCCTGAAAAAATCATTTTATTTTATTTGGTTTCTAAATTCTTCCTGATAAAATCATATTTTTTTTATTATTTTTTTTTCTAAAGTCTCCCTGAAAAAGAAAAAAAAAAAAAAAAAAACAGTGGGAGATTAATATTGGCCTTTCTGCTTGTGTGCCAGTCTTGACTCCTGGGTGCGTCATCTCTCAGTCAGTGGGCCATAGAACGCCTATTTTTGGTTTTATTTGTTTTATAAATTCTCCCTGAAAAAATCATTTTATTTTATTTGGTTTCTAAATTCTTCCTGATAAAATCATATTTTTTTTATTATTTTTTTTTCTAAAGTCTCCCTGAAAAAAAAAAAAAAAAACAACCAAAAAAAACAGTGGGAGATTAATATTGGCCTTTCTGCTTGTGTGCCAGTCTTGACTCCTGGGTGTGCCATCTCTCTCTCTCTCTCTCTCTCTCTCCAATTGTGGTCCATAGAAAGCCTATATTTTTTTTCCTTGATTTGGGTTCCAAAATCTACCAGAGAAAATAACTACATCAATCATTGGTAGAAAAATATTGGCCTCTGGGCTTGTGTGCCACTCCTGACTCCTGTGTGCGTCATCTCTCAGTCAGTGGGCCATAGAACGCCTATTTTTGTTTTTATTTGTTTTATAAATTCTCCCTGAAAAAATAATTTTATTTTATTTGGTTTCTAAATTCTTCCTGATAAAATCATATTTTTTTTTATTATTTTTTTTTCTAAAGTCTCCCTGAAAAAAAAAAAAAAAAAAAAAAAAAAAAAAACCCCCCCAAAAAATGGGAGATTAATATTGGCCTTTCTGCTTGTGTGCCAGTCTTGACTCCTGGGTGTGCCATCTCTCTCTCTCTCTCTCTCTCTCTCTCTCTCCAATTGTGGTCCATAGAAAGCCTATATTTTTTTTCCTTGATTTGGGTTCCAAAATCTACCAGAGAAAATAACTCCATCAATCATTGGTAGAAAAATATTGGCCTCTGGGCTTGTGTGCCACTCCTGATTCCTGTGTGCGTCATCTCTCACTCAGTGGCCCATAGAAAGCATATAGTTTGTTACATTTGTTTTCTAAATTCTCCCTGCAAAAATCTATATTTTTTTTTTGGGGGGGTTTCTAAAGTGTTCCTGAAAAAAATAAAAATAAAAATAAAAAAAAAATAATAGTGTGACATTAATATTAACATTTGTGCTTCAGTGACAGTCCTGCGTGTGGGGCATCTCTCTAATTTGCAGCCACCAAAAAAAGAGTGTGTAACATTGGGCCTGATTTTCGCTGTGGTCTCACCAACCTGTAAAGGGGTAGCTAAATCATACTGAAGTTATAGCTCACCGTGTAAGTTGTGTGACTGCAACAAATAGCGTTAGTTTGGTTACGTTTTTAAAACAATGAGGAAGTCTAGTGGAAGAGGTCGTGGCCGGGGGCGTTCATTGTCAGCTGGTAATGAGGGTAGTGGTAGTGGTGGAGCATCAGGTGGTCGTGGGGGAAAAAATATTGCACCTAAGTCTGGAGCTGTGGAGCCAGGTTCGTCGTCCGGCTACACAAGGCCTCGAACGCTCCCTTTTCTGGGATTAGGAAAACCGCTTTTAAAGCCGGAGCAGCAAGAGCAAGTTTTGGCTTATCTTGCTGACTCAGCCTCTAGCTCTTTTGCCTCATCTCGTGAAACTGGTAAAAGTAAAAGCAGCGCGTCGTTAGTGGATGTTCACGGTCAGGGACAAGTCACTTCCTTGTCCTCTTCAGCAAAAACAACAACAGAGAAGAATGCAGCAGGCGACACAACGGGTTACTCCATGGAGCTCTTTACACATACCGTCCCTGGCTTAGAAAGTGAAGCAGTTAACAGTCCATGCCCATTACAAATTGAATCTGACATGGAGTGCACTGACGCACAGCCACAGCCAGACTACTATGCTGGTCCTTTGACTCAGACCACAACATTGCCCTCGCAGGGTGCTGATCAAGAATCAGACCCTGATGAGACTATGTTGCCCCATCACGAACGCTATACCACCGAACGACACGGTGACACAGACGAAGTTGCGCAGGAGGTACAAGAAGAGTTATTAGATGACCCAGTTCTTGACCCCGATTGGCAGCCATTGGGGGAACAGGGTGCAGGCGGCAGCAGTTCTGAAGCAGAGGAGGAGGAGGGGCCGCAGCAGGCATCAACATCGCCACAGGTTCCATCTGCCGGGCCCGTATCTTGCCCAAAACGCGTGGCAAAGCCAAAACCTGGTGGAGGACAGCGTGGCCATCCGGTTAAAGCTCAGTCTGCAATGCCTGAAAAGGTATCCGATGCTAGAAAGAGTGCAGTCTGGCATTTTTTTAAACAACATCCAATTGATCAGCGCAAAGTCATCTGTCAAAAATGTTCTACTTCCTTAAGCAGAGGTCAGAATCTGAAAAGTCTCAATACTAGTTGCATGCATAGACATTTAACCACCATGCATTTGAAAGCTTGGACTAACTACCAAACGTCCCTTAAGGTTGTTGCACCCTCGGCCAATGAAGCTAGTCATCAACGCAACATCCCTTCCGGCAGTGTAGGACCACCATTTAGCGCACCACCTGCTGTATCTGTGCAGGTATCTTTGCCAGGCCAAAGCAGTCAGGGTCAGGGAATCACCAGTTTCGTAGTAGGAAACACTGCATCTAGGGCACCGGCGGCAACAATACCATCTCCCACCGTCTCTCAGTCTGCCATGTCCACCGGCACCCCCGCTAGTTCCACGATCTCCAGCTCTCCAGTCCAGCTCACCCTACATGAGACTATGGTTAGAAAAAGGAAATACTTAGCCTCGCATCCGCGTACACAGGGTTTGAACGCCCACATAGCTAGACTAATCTCGTTAGAGATGATGCCCTACCGGTTAGTTGAAAGCGAAGCTTTCAAAGACCTGATGGACTACGCTGTACCACGCTACGAGCTACCCAGTCGACACTTTTTTTCCAGAAAAGCCATCCCAGCCCTCCACCAGCATGTTAAAGAGCGCATCGTCCATGCACTCAGGCAATCTGTGAGCACAAAGGTGCACCTGACAACAGATGCATGGACCAGTAGGCATGGCCAGGGACGTTACGTGTCCATCACGGCACACTGGGTAAATGTGGTGGATTCAGGGTCCACAGGGGACAGCAAGTTTGGGACAGTTCTGCCTAGCCCACGGTCTAGTAAACAGTTGTCTGTAGCCGTTCGCACCCCCTCCTCCTCCTCCTCCTCGTCCTCCTGCAGAAGCAAGAGCTCGTCCACAGACCGCAGTCGCACAAACACTCCATCCGCACCTGCCACTGTTGCACACCAGGTCTCCCATTATGGGGCAGCTACTGGCAAACGTCAGCAGGCTGTATTGGCTATGAAGTGTTTGGGCGACAATAGACACACCGCGGAAGTTCTGTCCGAGTTCTTGCAGCAAGAAACGCAGTCGTGGCTGGGCACTGTAGATCTTGAGGCAGGCAAGGTAGTGAGTGATAACGGAAGGAATTTCATGGCTGCCATCTCCCTTTCCCAACTGAAACACATTCCTTGCCTGGCTCACACCTTAAACCTGGTGGTGCAGTGCTTCCTGAAAAGTTATCCGGGGTTATCCGACCTGCTCCTCAAAGTGCGTGGACTTTGCGCACATATCCGCCGTTCGCCTGTACACTCCAGCCGTATGCAGACCTATCAGCGTTCTTTGAACCTTCCCCAGCATCGCCTAATCATAGACGTTGCAACAAGGTGGAACTCAACACTGCACATGCTTCAGAGACTGTGCGAACAGAGGCGGGCTGTTATGTTTTTGTGGGAGGATACACATACACGGGCAGGCAGTAGGATGGCAGACATGGAGTTGTCAGGTGTGCAGTGGTCGAAGATTCAAGACATGTGTCAAGTCCTTCAGTGTTTTGAGGAATGCACACGGCTGGTTAGTGCAGACAACGCCATAATAAGCATGAGCATCCCCCTAATGCGTCTGCTGATGCAAAGTTTGACGCACATAAAGGATCAGGCGTCTGCACCAGAGGAAGAGGAAAGCCTTGATGACAGTCAGCGATTGTCTGGTCAGGGCAGTGTACATGACGAGGTACCGGGCGAAGAGGAGGTGGAGGATGAGGAGGATGATGGGGATGAGTATATTTTTAATGAGGAAGCTTTCCCGGGGGCACGGGAAATTGGTGGCGTGGCAAGGCCGGGTTCTGGTTTTTTGAGGGACACAAGTGACGTAGATTTGCCTGCAACTGCCCCTCAACCAAGCACAACCGCAGATTTGACAACGGGAACTTTGGCCCACATGGCGGATTATGCCTTGCGTATCCTCAAAAGGGACACACGCATTACAAAAATGATGAACGATGACGATTACTGGTTGGCCTGCCTCCTTGATCCTCGCTATAAAGGCAAATTGCAAAATATTATGCCACATGAGAACTTGGAACTAATATTAGCAACAAAACAATCAACTCTTGTTGACCGTTTGCTTCTGGCATTCCCTGCACACAGCGCCCGTGATCGTTCTCACACGAGCTCCAGGGGCCAGCAGACCAGAGGTGTTAGAGGGGCAGAAATCAGAAGTGGCGTTGGACAGAGGGGTTTTCTGACCAGGTTGTGGAGTGATTTTTCTATGACCGCAGACAGGACAGGTACTGCAGCATCAATTCAAAGTGACAGGAGACAACATTTGTCCAGTATGGTTACAAACTATTTTTCATCCCTTATCGACGTTCTCCCTCAACCGTCATTCCCATTTGATTACTGGGCATCCAAATTAGACACCTGGCCAGAATTGGCAGAATATGCATTGCAGGAGCTTGCTTGCCCGGCAGCTAGTGTCCTATCAGAAAGAGTATTCAGTGCTGCAGGTTCAATACTAACAGAAAAAAGGACTCGTCTGGCTACCCAAAATGTAGATGATCTAACCTTCATTAAAATGAACCACAACTGGATTTCAAAATCTTTTGCCCCACCCTGCCCGGCTGACACCTAGCTTTCCTATGAAAAGGTCTTGCCTGTGGACTATTCTGAATGACTTTTCCAATCTCGTAATTTTCTTCACCTGATTGTCCAGCATACGACATGTTTCCACCTCACGAAATGGCCAAACTCCCCACACGGGGCCGTGCTATCGCCACTTTGCGCTTGGACCCTTGAGAGTGCTGTTTGTCTGAAGAGGTGGGTGTGGCCGCTTTTGGTCGACGGCACTGCCACTGGGTCCCTCATAGTACAATAAAGTGTCTCTGGCGGTGGTGGTGCGCACCCAACGTCAGACACACCGTTGTAATATGAGGGGCCCTGTGCCTGTACCGCCGGCCACAAGACAGTTCCCCCCCCCAGCTCAAACAGTGCTCTACCACTAGCAAAATTATCTCTCACAGCTTCACCAATGTGTAGTCTAGCCGCTGACATCCTTCAATGCCTGGCACTGACAATACCATTGTTTTGACATTTTTGTTATGTTAGGCCTTCGAAGCCTGTCTGCGGTCCCTTCTTTCTACAACTACTACACTGACCAGGCCACTGCTGGCCGTGTTACCCTGGAACCAATTTAAAAGTGCCTACAGTCAGCCCAATTTTGTTATGTTAGGCCTTCGAAGACTGTCTGCCGTCACTCCTTCCACTAGACTTCCACTGACCATACACTGCTGCCCATGTACCCCTGGAACCAATTTAAAGTGCCTACAGCCAGCCCAATTTTGTTATGTTAGGCCTTCGAAGCCTGTCTGCGGTCACTCCTTCCACTAGACTTCCACTGACCAGACCACTGCTGCCCGTGTACCCCTGGAACCAATTTAAAAGTGCCTACAGCCAGCCCAAGTTTGTTATGTTAGGCCTTGGAAGCCTGTCTGCGGTCACTCCTTCCACTAGACTTCCACTGACCAGACCACTGCTGCCCGTGTACCCCTGGAACCAATTTAAAAGTGCCTACAGCCAGCCCAAGTTTGTTATGTTAGGCCTTGGAAGCCTGTCTGCGGTCACTCCTTCCACTAGACTTCCACTGACCAGACCACTGCTGCCCGTGTACCCCTGGAACCAATTTAAAAGTGCCTACAGCCAGCCCAAGTTTGTTATGTTAGGCCTTGGAAGCCTGTCTGCGGTCACTCCTTCCACTAGACTTCCACTGACCAGACCACTGCTGCCCGTGTACCCCTGGAACCAATTTAAAAGTGCCTACAGCCAGCCCAAGTTTGTTATGTTAGGCCTTGGAAGCCTGTCTGCGGTCACTCCTTCCACTAGACTTCCACTGACCAGACCACTGCTGCCCGTGTACCCCTGGAACCAATTTAAAAGTGCCTACAGCCAGCCCAAGTTTGTTATGTTAGGCCTTCTAAGCCTGTCTGCGGTCCATTCTTTCAACTACTACTACACTGACCAGGTCACTGCTGCCCGTGTACCCCTGGAACCAATTTAAAATTGCCTACAGCCAGCCCAATTTTTTTATTTTAGGCCTTCGATGCCTGTCTGCGGTCCATTCTTTCAACTACTACTACACTGACCAGGTCACTGCTGTCCGTGTACCCCTGGAACCAATTTAAAATTGCCTACAGCCATGTGTTATTATTTTAGGCCTTCGATGCCTGTCTGCGGTCACTCCTTCCACTAGGCCTCCACTGACCACACCACTGCTGTCCGTGTACCCCTGGAACCAATTTAAAATTGCCTACAGCCATGTGTTATTATTTTAGGCCTTCGATGCCTGTCTGCGGTCACTCCTTCCACTAGGCCTCCACTGACCACACCACTGCTGCCCGTGTACCCCTGGAACCAATTTAAAATTGCCTACAGCCAGCCCAATTTTTTTATTTTAGGCCTTCGATGCCTGTCTGCGGTCCATTCTTTCAACTACTACTACACTGACCAGGTCACTGCTGTCCGTGTACCCCTGGAACCAATTTAAAATTGCCTACAGCCATGTGTTATTATTTTAGGCCTTTGATGCCTGTCTGCGGTCACTCCTTCCACTAGGCCTCCACTGACCACACCACTGCTGTCCGTGTACCCCTGGAACCAATTTAAAATTGCCTACAGCCATGTGTTATTATTTTAGGCCTTCGATGCCTGTCTGCGGTCACTCCTTCCACTAGGCCTCCACTGACCACACCACTGCTGTCCGTGTACCCCTGGAACCAATTTAAAATTGCCTACAGCCAGCCCAATTTTTTTATTTTAGGCCTTCGATGCCTGTCTGCGGTCCATTCTTTCAACTACTACTACACTGACCAGGTCACTGCTGTCCGTGTACCCCTGGAACCAATTTAAAATTGCCTACAGCCATGTGTTATTATTTTAGGCCTTCGATGCCTGTCTGCGGTCACTCCTTCCACTAGGCCTCCACTGACCACACCACTGCTGTCCGTGTACCCCTGGAACCAATTTAAAATTGCCTACAGCCATGTGTTATTATTTTAGGCCTTCGATGCCTGTCTGCGGTCACTCCTTCCACTAGGCCTCCACTGACCACACCACTGCTGTCCGTGTACCCCTGGAACCAATTTAAAATTGCCTACAGCCAGCCCAATTTTTTTATTTTAGGCCTTCGATGCCTGTCTGCGGTCCATTCTTTCAACTACTACTACACTGACCAGGTCACTGCTGCCCGTGTACCCCTGGAACCAATTTAAAATTGCCTACAGCCATGTGTTATTATTTTAGGCATTCGATGCCTGTCTGCGGTCCATTTTTTCAACTACTACTACACTGACCAGGTCACTGCTGCCCGTGTACCCCTGGAACCAATTTAAAATTGCCTACAGCCATGTGTTATTATTTTAGGCCTTCGATGCCTGTCTGCGGTCACTCCTTCCACTAGGCCTCCACTGACCACACCACTGCTGTCCGTGTACCCCTGGAACCAATTTAAAATTGCCTACAGCCATGTGTTATTATTTTAGGCCTTCGATGCCTGTCTGCGGTCACTCCTTCCACTAGGCCTCCACTGACCACACCACTGCTGTCCGTGTACCCCTGGAACCAATTTAAAATTGCCTACAGCCAGCCCAATTTTTTTATTTTAGGCCTTCGATGCCTGTCTGCGGTCCATTCTTTCAACTACTACTACACTGACCAGGTCACTGCTGTCCGTGTACCCCTGGAACCAATTTAAAATTGCCTACAGCCATGTGTTATTATTTTAGGCCTTCGATGCCTGTCTGCGGTCACTCCTTCCACTAGGCCTCCACTGACCACACCACTGCTGTCCGTGTACCCCTGGAACCAATTTAAAATTGCCTACAGCCATGTGTTATTATTTTAGGCCTTCGATGCCTGTCTGCGGTCACTCCTTCCACTAGGCCTCCACTGACCACACCACTGCTGTCCGTGTACCCCTGGAACCAATTTAAAATTGCCTACAGCCAGCCCAATTTTTTTATTTTAGGCCTTCGATGCCTGTCTGCGGTCCATTCTTTCAACTACTACTACACTGACCAGGTCACTGCTGCCCGTGTACCCCTGGAACCAATTTAAAATTGCCTACAGCCATGTGTTATTATTTTAGGCCTTCGATGCCTGTCTGCGGTCACTCCTTCCACTAGGCCTCCACTGACCACACCACTGCTGCCCGTGTACCCCTGGAACCAATTTAAAAGTGCCTACAGCCAGCCCAAGTTTGTTATGTTAGGCCTTGGAAGCCTGTCTGCGGTCACTCCTTCCACTAGACTTCCACTGACCAGACCACTGCTGCCCGTGTACCCCTGGAACCAATTTAAAAGTGCCTACAGCCAGCCCAAGTTTGTTATGTTAGGCCTTCTAAGCCTGTCTGCGGTCCATTCTTTCAACTACTACTACACTGACCAGGTCACTGCTGCCCGTGTACCCCTGGAACCAATTTAAAATTGCCTACAGCCATGTGTTATTATTTTAGGCCTTCGATGCCTGTCTGCGGTCACTCCTTCCACTAGGCCTCCACTGACCACACCACTGCTGCCCGTGTACCCCTGGAACCAATTTAAAATTGCCTACAGCCAGCCCAATTTTTTTATTTTAGGCCTTCGATGCCTGTCTGCGGTCCATTCTTTCAACTACTACTACACTGACCAGGTCACTGCTGCCCGTGTACCCCTGGAACCAATTTAAAATTGCCTACAGCCATGTGTTATTATTTTAGGCCTTCGATGCCTGTCTGCGGTCACTCCTTCCACTAGGCCTCCACTGACCACACCACTGCTGTCCGTGTACCCCTGGAACCAATTTAAAATTGCCTACAGCCATGTGTTATTATTTTAGGCCTTCGATGCCTGTCTGCGGTCCATTCTTTCAACTACTACTACACTGACCAGGTCACTGCTGCCCGTGTACCCCTGGAACCAATTTAAAATTGCCTACAGCCATGTGTTATTATTTTAGGCCTTCGATGCCTGTCTGCGGTCACTCCTTCCACTAGGCCTCCACTGACCACACCACTGCTGTCCGTGTACCCCTGGAACCAATTTAAAATTGCCTACAGCCAGCCCAATTTTTTTATTTTAGGCCTTCGATGCCTGTCTGCGGTCCATTCTTTCAACTACTACTACACTGACCAGGTCACTGCTGTCCGTGTACCCCTGTAACCAATTTAAAATTGCCTACAGCCATGTGTTATTATTTTAGGCATTCGATGCCTGTCTGCGGTCCATTTTTTCAACTACTACTACACTGACCAGGTCACTGCTGCCCGTGTACCCCTGGAACCAATTTAAAATTGCCTACAGCCATGTGTTATTATTTTAGGCCTTCGATGCCTGTCTGCGGTCACTCCTTCCACTAGGCCTCCACTGACCACACCACTGCTGCCCGTGTACCCCTGGAACCAATTTAAAATTGCCTACAGCCAGCCCAATTTTTTTATTTTAGGCCTTCGATGCCTGTCTGCGGTCCATTCTTTCAACTACTACTACACTGACCACACCACTGCTGTCCGTGTACCCCTGGAACCAATTTAAAATTGCCTACAGTCATGTGTTATTATTTTAGGCATTCGATGCCTGTCTGCGGTCCATTTTTTCAACTACTACTACACTGACCAGGTCACTGCTGCCCGTGTACCCCTGGAACCAATTTAAAATTGCCTACAGCCATGTGTTATTATTTTAGGCCTTCGATGCCTGTCTGCGGTCCATTCTTTCAACTACTACTACACTGACCAGGGCACTGCTGGCCGTGTACCCCTGGAACCAACATCAGAAAATATAAAAATAAGTATTTTGCTTATAAAAAAGAAAATACTGGTGAGATATCAAATGCAGACATTTTAACATTAAAAACAAACACACAACTAAAATCTGGTACAGTACTAAAAATGGCCACCAGCTACAATTACTTTCTCCTGCAAGTAGTTAACTGAAAGTTTTTTTAAATTGAAAACACACATATGGCATCCACCGAGTGTTGTCCTGTCGCGTCTTCTTTATATTATTGCCGAGAAGATGCAAAATAATGAAAATAATAAAATCATTAATTACCAAAATAATAGAGAAAGTCAACACCACATTGCAAATAAACATTCATTCCAAATAAAGAAGCAGGGCGCGTCCGAGGGTGAGTATATACCTAATAAGAATATAATCACCCTCGGACGCGCAATGCTTATTTCCAACAGCCTTCCTTCCTAAGAATCAGCCCTTCCGTCGTGTAGAGAGACGTTGTGTTACACTCCAAGGTGTTCCCCAGGTTGCCTTTCCTGAGCTTCGATCTTCCGGCTCTCGTTTAGTAGTTCTTGGAAACTACTCTGCATTAGGCCTTCAAATTGGGTATGGGGTGTAGAGAGATGGTGTGTTCCACTCCAAGGTGTTCCCCAGGTTGCCTTTCCTGAGCTTCGATCTTCCGGCTCTCGTTTAGTAGTTGTTGGAAACTACGCTGCATTAGGCCTTCAAATTGGGTATGGGGTGTAGCGAGAGGGTGTGTTACACTCCAAGGTGTTCCCCAGGTTGCCTTTCCTGAGCTTCGATCTTCCGGCTCTCGTTTAGTAGTTCTTGGAAACTACACTGCATTAGGCCTTCAAATTGGGTATGGGGTGTAGAGAGAGGGTGTGTTACACTCCAAGGTGTTCCCCAGGTTGCCTTTCCTGAGCTTCGATATTCCGGCTCTCGTTTAGTAGTTGTCGGAAACTACGCTGCATTAGGCCTACAAATTGGGTATGGGGCGTAGAGAGAGGGTGTGTTACACTCCAAGGTGTTCCCCAGGTTGCCTTTCCTGAGCTTCGATATTCCGGCTCTCGTTTAGTAGTTGTCGGAAACTACGCTGCATTAGGCCTACAAATTGGGTATGGGGTGTAGAGAGAGGGTGTGTTACACTCCAAGGTGTTCCCCAGGTTGCCTTTCCTGAGCTTCGATCTTCATGCTCTCGTTTAGTAGTTGTCGGAAACTACGCTGCATTAGGCCTACAAATTGGGTATGGGGTGTAGAGAGAGGGTTTGTTACACTCCAAGGTGTTCCCCAGGTTGCCTTTCCTGAGCTTCGATCTTCCGGCTCTCGTTTAGTAGTTGTTGGAAACTACGCTGCATTAGGCCTTCAAATTGGGTATGGGGTGTAGCGAGAGGGTGTGTTACACTCCAAGGTGTTCCCCAGGTTGCCTTTCCTGAGCTTCGATCTTCCGGCTCTCGTTTAGTAGTTCTTGGAAACTACACTGCATTAGGCCTTCAAATTGGGTATGGGGTGTAGAGAGAGGGTGTGTTACACTCTAAGGTGTTCCCCAGGTTTCCTTGCCATTGCTTCGGTCTTCCGACTCTCGTTTAGTAGTTGTAGAAAAGTACACTGCATTAGGCCATACAAAATGGGTATGGGGTGGAGAGAGATGGTGTGTTACACTCCAAGGTGTTCCCCAGGTTGCCTTTCCTGAGCTTCTATCTTCAGGCTCTCATTAAATTGTGGTTAAATGGAACAACTGCATTTGGCGTACTAGTTGGTTTGGGGCCTACTATCGGTGTCTGCCACTCCTTGCTGTTCTCCTCCACTGAACAAAGCTGTGCCGCCTGTTTACTACGGTTGCCAATTTTGAACTGCATTTCGACTACTTACTGATTTGGCCCTACTCTCTGTGTCAGCCTCTCATTCCAGTTGTCCTCCACTGCAATGCCCCCTGGTTATTCCTGTGTTACCAATTTTGAACTGCATTTAGCCCACTTTCTTCTTTGGGCCTA